>NW_010120208.1:16524-44002 GCF_000699245.1 Pterocles gutturalis | reverse complement strand
CGAGCCAAGGGCTAACCCACCACAACTCCAGAGAACTGTTGCCATCAGTATGAATGGGATGTGCCTCAGCTGTTGCAGACAGAGCTGTGACTGTGCAGGGGACATTTACCTGTGCATGCAAGTCATGAGGTCCAGGAAGACACGATCATTTCTCCTTGGGTGGGGGAGAATGAGAAAAATGTCTGTCTGCAGCCCGAGTCCTCCTGACCTCTTGTGATAAGAAATGAGTGGACACGCTGCTCTGGGAAGGATGGATGCTGGAGCTGTACAATGAATGGAGATGGGCGAGTTAGTTTCTTCTGCCATAAACTCCCTGTGTGATCACGAGCAAGATGCTTAGTCTCCTGACAACCTTTAAATGAGGTAAATTGTTTTTCTTTCCTCCCAGCCCCATCTGTTTAAGTTGTGCTGTCTGTGAGGCAGGGACAGTATGTGCTGTGCAGGAGGTGAAGGGGCCCAGGCTGTCCTGTCCTGTCCGCGCCCTGGTGCCAACTTTCTGCAGTGAGTACAGCAGCAAGGGCCTGGGAGATGCTGAGAGGTGGAGTGATGCTCTGAGGAGTGTAAAGAGTTATTAGTGTAGAGGGGCATAAGAGAATATCTTTAAATATTTAGAATTTGGGACGTTTCAGAAGATGTAGGAATTTTTTTTTGTTGTTTCCTAATGAATTCAGTCTATGCCTTTATTGATATACCTTATAAAATGGAGAGTTTATAAAGGTGGAAAGGAGAACTGGCTGGTTCATAGCAGAGAGAGGGAGGAGATCAGGCTTTACTTTGGGGATGATGAGGAGAGAAGAGTGTTTTTGAGTTTACTTTTGCTGAAAGCAGTACATGTGAATCAGTGCTAGCAAAACCTTTGCACTATGTGTGTCACTGTTTGCACTATGTGTGTCACTGCTTTGTAAATGGGGGCGAGTAATACTGTTACAGGCTTCTGGACTCCATACAGGGCGCTGATCTATAGGTGGTTTTTTCCTGGTGAAGGACATCTCCAACGCTAGCTGTGTTTAGAGATGTAGAAAAGTTCTGAAAAGCTACAACACAGCAGCTGTCATGATTTACTGCAATATCTTGCAGCTTAGGGTAACTGTGTCAGTTCCGTGGATACCTTGAGCCAGATCTTTAGCCGGTACAAACTGGGGGAGTTTCATCATCTCACCCCACCCGGGAGCCTGTGTCCTGGCAAGCGTGGCAGGGCTGTGAAGGGCTGAGGGGAAGCTTGAGGTCCCTGGCAGCTTTGTTATGTGCTGGATTGGCGCAGATGAATCTCCAGGGTGATCTGTGCTTTCTGTCCTGGGAAGGAGGATGGCTACCAAGTTATTTGAGTCTCATCCTCCTCCTTCTTCCTCACCTCCCCCAGTGGCTGGGTTTCCTTCCAGGTGGAGGGGTGCAGGGAGGACACAGCTGTGTGTATGTTTCTGTGGTGAGGAAATATCAGCAGTTCCTTGTGTCAGGAACTGGCATGTCATTGTAGGTGTCTTGGTCATGTTTGCAGGGAAGTGGAAGTAAGTGGGAACAGGTTGTAGCTGATACAAGTCAGCTATATTGAGGGATTAAGGGGTAGAAAGTAGACAGTGTGGAACTGCTGGCTGAATTGGCATTGACTGGAGATGAAACTCTGCACCTGGCGTAGCGTTGGGAATATTATGGCATTGGCATATCGCAAAAGAATGGACCAGGTACAAGAAACCACTTGTATTTCTGAGTGTTGTTTCTTAAGCCTCTCTCCTTCTCCGTAGAATGTGAGCAGCTTTCCTCAGTTTATCCTTCACAGCCTGCCCACGATGAGGAATTACGTTCTTCCAGCCAGTCCCAGACTTTGCTGGGCTTCCTGTGGCTGACTTTGGGCTCTTGTTCCCATCCAGCTGTGAGGTATCGTCCCTCTGCCGTATCTCCCGTGGACTGCCTGATGTTAAAGCAGACCAGAAGTGAGAAGATGTTATCTTCCTAGCAGGATTTACTTAATCTTAAGTGATAGGAAGTTTTGATATGGCCACAGCATATTTCTTAAGTATAGTCTCACTGTAGGTAGCAACAGCAGCATTTCTCATAGTTGAAAATGAAATATGTGCTTTGGTTGGACATCTGCTGTGTTCTGTTTGTGTGGGGAGAGAGGCTGCAGGGGTGGCTCCTCTGAGAAGCTGCTGGAAAGTTCCCGGCTCTGAGATGGACCTGCCGCTGGCCGAGGCAAAGCCAGTTGGTAGGAGCACCTCTGTGATAAACACATTTAAGAGGGAGGAAAAAACAGACTGCTGGGAATAGGGAATGGAGAGAGGAGTGGGATGTGGGCAAAACAACTATGCAAACACCAAGGTCAGTGAAGAAAGGAGGGGGTGGAGGTGCTGGAGCAGAGGTTCCCCTACAGCCCATGGTGAGATGGCAGCTGTGCCCCTGCGGCACTGTAGTGGTTGAGCAGAGACCCCCCTGCAGCTCGTGGAGTTGGTGGTGGAGCAGAGACCCCCCCTGCAGCTCGTGGAGTTGGTGGTGGAGCAGAGACCCCCGCTGCAGCTGGTGGAGTTAGTGGTGGAGCAGAGACCCCCCTGCAGCTCGGGAAGGAACCCCACCCTGGGACAGTTGTCCATGCCTGAAGCAGACCGTGACTCCATGAGAAGCCTCTGCTGGAGCAGTCTGTTCCTGAGGGACTGCACCCTGTACAAGGGACCTGTGCTGGGGCAGTTTGTGAAGAAGTGCCGCCTGCGGGAAGGACTCGTGTTGGAGAAATTAATGGAGGACTGTCCCATGGGATGGACCCCACGCTGGAGCAGGGGAAGAGTATGAGGAGTCCTCCCCGTGAGGAGGAAAGAGCAGCAGAAAGAACGAGTGATGGGCTGACCACAACCCCCATCCGCTGGAGGGGGAGAAGGTAGAAAAATGGAGTATGAAGTTGAGCCTGGGAAGAAGGGAGGGGTGGGGGGAATGTGTTTGTTTTTTGTTTTTTTTTTTGGTTTTTGTTTTTGTTTTTGTTTTTTTTGTTTTTTTGTTTTTTTAGATTTGGCTTTGTTTCTCATTATCGTACTCTGATTTGATTGGTAACAAATTGATTCTTTTTTCCCCAAATTGAGTCTGTTTTGTGACCGTAATCAGTGAGTGATCCCTCCCTGTCCTTGTTTCAACCCACGAGGTTTTTTACCTGCTGTTCTTACGATTCTCCTCCCCATCCCACTTGATGGTGGGGATGAGTGAGCGAGTGGCTGTGTGGTGCTTATTGTCGGCTGGGTGTAAAGTGTGACATCTGCTCAGGGCAGGGACCAGCTAACTCACGGGCTTCAGGTGACCCCCGTGCATCAGTGCTGTATGAGCAGGGGGCTGCTTGCTTGGGTTCTGCGTTGGAGAGGCGTTTTGTCTTTGTTAGGGGGGTGCATGCTAGTTGTAATGGCTGGGCATCAGCCAAGCGTTGTGTTTGCGAGAGTACAGCAGTAGCTGTACAAAGGGAATAACAACGTGCATACGAAATATAAACTAGAGAGCCGTTTTAGACTGCGCCAGGCTGAAGATGAGACAGAAGAGCAAAGGCAGATGGCAGAAACTGCTGGGGAGAGATGAAGAAAGACATTACGGTTGTTATTGACTTGTGAGCCTGGTGTGGTTCCAAGAGGAAATATTCTGGTTAGCTGTAATGCTGCTAAACACCAGTGACCAGTGAGCAGCTGGTATCCCTGCAAGTTTAATGCCTACTTGTAGCATTGAATTTACTCGACCAACACTTGTGTGATTGTAGCAAACCCCAAGACAGGAGGACAAAGTGAAATGCTTTACATTTGGGTTTTCCTGGACATGGATGCTTTTCATCTTCTATGAATTTCTGAAGCTCTAAGATGGGCTCTCTATCTTGTCATAAACTTGTATGGAGCTTTACATTTATTTTTTTCTTATTTTTGTATAGATATATGTGTGTTTTTGCTGTTTCCCCCATTTTTGTTAAATATAAGCAGGTAATTATTTGTACGCTGTACTGCCCAGTCTGCCTCAAAAAACCCCAGAAATTTCCTGAGCTAGACATAACAAACAGGTATTGTGAGATATGATTTCTGCTACCAAAGGACAGATTTTGGTCTCAAGATGGACAAATTTGATGGAGTGTGCTCTCTATTGTGTGTGAGAACTGAGGGGCAGAGAAGTGAAGACTCAAATCCCATGGATAACTGCTTTGCCTGTGTAGCAGGGATCTGGAGAAGAGGTAAAGAGCTGCATCTGCTGTGATTTTGCTTTAACTGGTATGGCGTGATGTGGCATTGCTGGAACTGACTTAGCACAAAACTTTCAGAAACCTTCAAATAATGTAGAGATGTTGATTCCAAAGCCATTTAGGGTCTCTTGACCGAGTGTAAAATATTCCACAATATTTGCAGTGGTTTAAGCGAACCTTCATTTCTGCAGTGGGACTTAAAGCAAACACAGAAAGCAGTGCTGATTCTCCATGAGATGCATCTGGTTATCCCGAGGCGTAGTGGTACTAACGATCCGATTCGAGGAGTTTCTTAACTCCTTTTCCAGAGGAAGGGTGTTTGAGGTACTAACAGTGTATATGGTTGTTTGGTGTCTCTGGTATAGATACCTAGTGTCTAGGTACTGCTTTAGGTGCTTTCTAAACTTTGCAATTAAGTGTGGGTTGGAAACTGTTATTGATCCTGCCTGAAAGGTGATAATTTGATTCCTATATAGACCACAAATGAATTTTCAATGTATTCTGTGCGGTTATCCTGAGCCTCCCATCTTGTCACCGGGACTATGTGATTGGCAGTGTTACCCAAGCCATCCAGATTTTTGCAAGGCTTGAGAAGGGCAGGGCAGCAGGTGATGAGGTCCAGAGGATGCTCTGTGACAACAGGGGATGCGTGTGTGTCCAAAGGGGTTTGGCTGGAAGCAAACTGAATGTGAGCGCTCGCCCCAGACAGGAGGGGACATGGGCCTGTGAGTCTTCAAGACTGTCAGAAAGTTGCTTAGAGCAACACTTGTTGCAGTGAAGAACTCTTTGAACAATGCAAACGCTGCTGTCCTGGGCCGGATGGATCCCAGCTGTGCTTTGCTTCCCCCACTGGCTGGGTCACATCCAGCGCTCACACCGTTGCCAACCTCCAGTGCTCTTAAATGACTGTGCAGCAGCTCTCGCTTAGCGCAGAGCGCTGCCATAGCTGCGGCCGTTCTGGCCCGGCACAAGCGCGTGTGGTGTTGTCGTGGCTGGCTGGAGTCCTCTGCATCGCTCTGCCAGCACGGGGACCCGTGGCCAGGTGGAGGATCAGAGCAGAGGGAATTGCTGCAACCTGAGATGGAAAACTTTTCTGGTTTGTGGATCTTGGGTGGTTGGTTTAGGAGAGCGAAAGATCTAGGCTTGGCTCAAAATCAGGAATGTGTTGTTTTAACTCAGTGAAGTTACCACAAAAGGCCACGATGTGATAGGTGTGTCTTCTCCCTGGAAATGCCATGGTAAAGATTGTGTGATGTAGTTCACTGCCGCGGAGATTTTCTGGGAGCAAAACGTGTCTTGGTGCACCCATGGCAACAAAACTAAGATAACAGTCACTTTAAGTCACTAGCTTAAAATTAAAAGCTGAAAAACTTTAAAAGGAAAAAAAAAGAGAGTTCTTTGCAGAAACTGCAGCACTAGAAAACTTAGTGGTGTGTCCCTGAGTGCTTCGTTTGGTTGACTGGGGTAGGGAATTAAATGACATGTAAACTGTTGTTACCACCAAAATTTCCTTTCCTGCCCTGGCTCTTGCACAGGTGCTCCTGAGCGCGTGCTCAAGGCGTGCTGGTGGGATGCCATCTACCTGGCCGCTGCTCCTGCGGGATGGGGTGCTCCCTCGGGGTGTGGGGATGCTCGGCTCCTCTCCCAGCTCTGCGGCAGACTCGTTAGGAAGGTGACTTCGGTCCTCCTGCACCGTGTCAGGTGCTGTGGGTGGTCTCAGGGCAGCTTGAAGTGTCACTGTGACTCTCTGTTGTGCCATAGGATTATGTGGGCATCTGAAAGAGCCTAGTGTGGCCTTGGACCCAGGTTTTAAACCACCATTAGCTCAGGCAGTGCTGCGTTACCCTGGCTCAGAGAGGGCTTGGAGGGTGGGGGGGGATCCTGCTGTTGCCTTCCTCATGGTGTCTCGGGTCTGTGCTCATCGCAGCATGGGAAGGATGGTCCTTGTGCTTAAAGGATGACAGAGGGACAAATGTGTGCAACATGGTGATGCTGTAAGAGATGTATCAGCCTTTTGGGAACTGGAAAAACTCCGGTAGAAAATACATATGGGCTCTGCTTAAAGGCTTACAGGGAGAGAGAGTTGGCTATGTCCACGGAGAACATATTTCAGGAGCTAAGTACCTGTCATGTTTTCAAACCACCATATGTTTCCCAAAGCCCTGGAATGAACAGTTGTAAGAATTACTGGCTGAGCATTGGAATCAGCGCACCTAAACAGTGCTGTGGTCTGTGTGTGCGGGTATAATCGTATACATGAAATTAAATGTGTTCTCTGGAAAGAAACCTCTTCAATGGTGAATTTGAAATAATGACAAAGCAGGTTAAGATTTAAACTTTCTGTAACCATTTAATAGCACTTAAATTAAAAAGTATTTACCAGTGCAGGTTTGGTGAGGGCTTTAAAGGAAAATAAAAGTGCTTGAACTGCAGGAAATCAATGGCTTAATTGTCTGGAAAAAGAGTTTTGCTGCAGTGCCAGGATAACCTGTGAGAGCAATCGCCTCTTCTACAGGTGTAGGGAGAATATTTGTCATTGAAGTTTTTCAGCAATATTGGTTCCACGATGGGTAACTTGTGGAGTTGTGAGACTGATTGGGAGTTGAGAATGCGGCATGGCTTGTGCTGGGGAGGGATTGAAGAGGGACTAAATGAGGGATGGTGAGATATTCTCTTTATTGTAGTAGAACCAGTCACATTTCCTTGCTTTCTTTCACTATAGTCAATACAATTTTAAAAACAATTTTAAATGTAAAGTTTGTTTTGATAAACCTACTTGGTGACCCATCAAGTTTGGGGCAGTTTAGGTAGTAAATAAATATTTTTTTCTGCAGATTTTAATTGGGTTTCACTTTTCCCCCAAGGACAGCTTGACATAAAGTAAAAGTTAAACAAACAAACAAAAAAATCCCCCCAAAACACGAAAGAAACAAAAACCAAAAAATCCACCCCAGTTTTAGTAAAAAGAAAATCCATCATTCATCCATCTGAAAATGGTAAAAATTGGAGCTTGAATAAATGTATAATTTATTGCATAACTGCTTAGTTAAATGAATGGTGATGTGTCTTCCTTAACAAATTTGCATGCTGAACTTGAGTGTATGGGGTATTTTAATCTAAACATCTCTATGTTTTCATATACTAAGCAGGGAGAATCAGCCCTTTTTCAGGCTGATTCAGCTAAAAATGGAAATCAAGTTTAAAGCTGACCTTAAGGTTTCATATTTCGGACTTCTAATCACTGATTTAATTACAAATATTGAAACTATTAAATTATTAGTGCATGTAATAATAGCGTCTGAATTATGAAAGAATGGTCAGCATCAGCCAGCCTCTCCCTTCTGGCAGGTACAGACGGGTGTTCTGGGACCCGCTCCTGTGTCACCTGGCGTGTCCCACAACGAACTTCTGCTTGTGGCCATGGTGGGTGAGGCTGGGTGGCTCCGTGCCACAAGAGCTGTTTGGGTTGGTGCTGTTATCTCTGGTTGTATGTCCAATGCTGGGTGTTTGCAGAGCTCCTCAGCCCCACATGTGTAAGCATGGGGAAAAGGGGTGTTGTCTGGAAACCTAAATAAATTCTCTAACACAACACTCTGGTTTTCACATGGTCATTAAAGCTCCTCAACAATTTCTGGTGTCAAAGCAACCTGTTCTGTTTAACAATATGGCATACATCTCCTTGGGATCCACTGTCACTGGATACAGCGGCAGGTGTGGAGAGTCAGATGGCGATGATGGAAGGCAGTGGCTGATGCAGGGAGGCTTTCAGGGGTTTGCTCATTTCAGCTTCACTTGTAGGTTTGCTGCTCTGAGGAGTAACTGCCTGCTCAGGACAGCCTTGTCCTACCCAAAGGATGGGTTGATGATGTTGCTGATTCCATCGAGTGTGCCCAGGGTATGTAAGAACTTAGTCTTATGTTTCTGCTCTGTATTTGGGAATAAAAGAGAAGAGGGAACTTTCTCTTGGGTTGGGCCGAGAGTTGGAAGCATCCGAAGGAGGATCACCGCAGCTTTCAGTGGGAACTGCTGAGCGCAGATGCCTTTACAAGCAGAAAGACAGCATGCAAATATTTAACAAAACCTTGTCAAGCGAATACTCCAGGCCATGTAAATCTCTCTGGGATGCTGCTAAAAGATTAAACAACATGTAACAGATGGTTATGTTGCTTGATACAGTACTGGAACGTGTCCAGTGTTACAGTAATACATGTGATGGAGTAGAAGGAGGTCAGGTATCCTCAGCCTGCCAGCCATGTCGTTGTGCTCAGGGTCAGTTGTGTTGGAATAAACAGGAACACTTGTCTGGTTTCTTGTTTCTGTATTTTTTTTTTTAAGCAAAAGTGAAAGAATATTACCTGGAGCCGTAATCCTGGACAGAGGAGAGATTTCTTTAGTTGCAAGTTGTGGGTGGGTTTCAAGCACACAGGATCACTGTTTATTGGCAACGTTTGCACCGTTTCTTGGTACAGGGGATGTAACGATGAGGTGGAGCTTTATTGGATTCAGTGTTGCTTCAAGAGCTTTTCATGGTGTTGGACAGGGTCGATAGAAGGTGGTTGTTTTCAGAAGGCATCAGGTTTGCAGTAGAGGTCACATGAGGGATGCAGAGTGCAAGTGGATGTTGAGGGCAGAGCGCTTGAGTGGTGGTCTTCTGTTTGCACTAACTCTGATGGAAGTTCCATGTGCTCATTAGTTTAAGAGCTGATACGCAAGTGTGATGCAGTCCCATGTTCTGAATTTTGTAAAGAATAACTTCAAAGATTAGAATCAATCCAGCGGTTTTCATAGAATCATAGAATCACAGACTGGTTTGGGTTGGAAGGGACCTTAAAGATCATCCAGTGCCACCCCCTGCCATGGGCAGGGACACCTCCCACTAGCCCAGGTTGCCCAAAGCCTCATCCAGCCTGGCCTTGAACCCTTCCAGGGATGGGGCATCCACAGCTTCTCTGGGCAACCTGGGCCACTGCCTCACCACCCGCACAGGAAAACATTTCTTCACAATATCTCATCTAAATCTGCCCTCTTTCAGCTTAAATCCATTACCCCTTGTCCTGTCACTGCATGCTCCTGTAAAAAGTATTAAAAAGTTTTAAGAGACAAGAATGAAGCCCATGTTGCAGGAATATGGTTGTCAGGGTTAATGCTGATGTAAGGAGGGTAAGAATAGCATAGAGCTCAGGAAATACTAAAATAGTAGTGGGAAGGGAGTATCTATTTATATATTCGTTTATGTTTTTTAATATAAAAAATTAATAAAACAGCAACAAAAAAACATAGGGGAATCCAAGAGGGTAATTCAAGTATTGAAGGTTGCACAGATACCAGCTGGAGATGGTTTATCTGGTGGATTTGCTGGGTTTTGAGTACGTGGTGATGGGCATAGGCATGGCAGCAGAATTGTAATTTTTTCAGAGAGGGAGGAGGCGTCTTGCATCAACCAGTAGGAACTGAAGGAAGATATTTCAAATAAACAGAATGATTCCAATTTGGCAGGTGGAGTTTTGTTTGAGGGGAGAGCATGTGGGCAAGAAAGACAACGTCACCCTGAAAAGCAGGAGCAGGTAGGAGAGCGGTGGTGCAGAGATGAAACTTGCTGACATTTCTTTTTGGTGTATTTATCTTAAAACAAGAACAAGCAGGGTTCATATCTGCTTTAAAATATGGTTTCCACAGCCCTCTTGTGTTTAGGAGGACTTCACAGAAGAGTTGGGGTTTTTTATTTGTTTTATTTTGTTACAGGCACTGAAAAATGCCCCTTATCACCGGCGGAGGTGGCTGTGCCTAATCTGTGTGGCACAATGGATTTCTGTGTGTTCCCCTCAAGCCAGGGAAGTTAAATAGTTCTACACGTGTATGACCTGTGTGCTGTTGTGATGGAAACTGAGGCAATTCCCTGCCACGTGCTGTCCCTGGTAATATCTGGCCGTGGGAATTTGTGTGAGCACTGGCAAAAAGAGGTCACTTTGTAGTACCTTATGGGAAGACTCGCACAGCAAAGCCTTGCCTCCTTTTTAGGGTCACCATGAAGGGCCATTGGTGACGTCTCTGATAATGGTTCTGTTTCTCCAGATTGCTGCCCAAATGGGTGCAGCTTGGTGTTTATCATGGAATGGGTCTTCCCTCAAAATAGGGAGCGTGAAACTATTATCTTGTTTAAGGAGAAAGAAAAAAAATGTGTTGACTGGGCTCAGAAGAACAAGAACCCAGGCAATATTAGCACATCATGGTACTAGGTGTGTCCTGACTGCCGAGTTCACTCTTTAAACAGTCCAGTAAGTCTCACCTCTGTGCCTGGCAAGATCATGGAGCAGATCCTCCTGGAAACTATTCTAAGGCACCTGGAAGACAGGTGATTGGTGACAGCCAGCATGGTTTTGCTAAAGGGAAATTGTGCCTGAGAAATCTGGCAGCCTTGTGTGGTGGGGCTACAGCGTTGGTGGGTAAGGGAAGAGCAGCTGATGTCATCTGCCTGGACTTGTGCAAAGCCTTTGGCACTGTCCCACACAACATCCCTGTCTCTAAACTGGAGAGACGCAGATTTGACTGTTGGGCTGTTCGGTGGATAAGGAATTGTCTGGATGGTCGCATCTAGAGACTAGTGGTCAATGGCTCAATGTCTGGATGGAGCCCAGTGGTGAGGACTCAGTTCACCCTCTCTTGCTAAGCTGTAGTTTCCCCCCTTAAGAACCTGTGAAGTTAGCCTGGAAAAAAAATCTACACAGTTGGGAGTTAAGAGAGACTTCTCTTTGGATGGACTCCAGATTGTGTGGTGTGTGCCAGATGGCCAGGAAGCATTTGACACAAGCCAGGACAGGAAGATTAAACACAAGCCTCTGGTCTCTGAAGCAGGATGTCTGGTGTAGCTGGGTCTGAGGGGTGCCTTGGAGCAGTGACTGGGGTCCCAGTGCAGCTGACATTCCTGTTACTAAAGTTGATGCTTAGGGGCTGTGCTGTGCTCAGCAGCAAACGATAAATAGACATAAACATCTTGGAAAAGGTGTCCCTGATCAAAAGAGGAGACAAAAAAATCACGTTGAGGATGAAAGTGTGACACAAGCATACAGAACGTTTTGCCTGGGGTTGTACAGCAGGTCAGGGGTGGAGAGGGAAGTGGAACCCTGGTCTCTGCTGGTGGTGCCAGCGCCTTCTGTGCTGAACCTGCAGTTGCCTGCGCTCACGTGTTGGACAGGTCAAGGGAAATCTGTGCAATGACTAAAATACTCCAAGAGAAGGATTTTGGATGTCCTCTGGACTTGAAGAGTAGATGTAGATGCAGCCTACTGAGATGACATCCTCTCACTGGTGTAACGCTGCCGCTCCTGATGGCAGTGACGACTTCTGTGGCAGGAGGCAGGGCTGCAGCTTGCATGGCTGTACCTGACCTACCTTTCGTTAGCGTTGTTTAACGGGCATGATGAAGGTATGGCAGTACAGGGTCAGACGTGACTGCCCAGGCTCATGGAGGCAGCACTGTGTGCGTGCTTTTGCATCTTTGCTCTTGGGTAGGTTGTTGACTGTGTTGAAAGCACGTGTGGCTGCAGTGTAGGTACACCTTCAGGTACGTGCTTCCTCCTGCGTTCCTGTAGAAAAGATAAGGCAAGGAATGTGTTCCTGTGTGTCTGTGTTTACTGCTCTGTGCTCTCTAGGGATGCAAATGAATGGCCAAGCCTACCTGGCTTGTTTGCTTGTTCACAGTAGCCAAGAGCACCTGCAGAACCAGCCAACACCAGTCCACACAAGTCCAGGGAGAGAAGGATTCATTTACATGGTTATTACTAAGGCTTCTAGCTTGTTCTTGCTCCATGATTGAATTTGTTTGTCTAGGAAGAATCTTTGCTGTTATGAGTCACTCTGGCTTAAAAGAAGGATTTTGCTTTCGGTTGCCTTTTGCCTTAAAAGGTGATGTTGCTGCTGGTATTTGTCAAGTTTAGAAAAAAAATATCTAAAAATCATCAGGCAGCTCTCTCTTCTCACAAAACACTTGATACATACTTCCTTAGTTCTTTGCTTTATTTTGGTTTTTCTAAAACAATGTTTGGGGACTGCATTGCTGATCCCCCTTGGGGCCTGCGTGATTTATGTGTTGGGGAAATGTCAGACAGCAGCACTCCTGCACGTAACAGGGCTGGAGCCTGCTTTCTGGTGTGCTGGATTCCTAGATCATCTGGAAATTAGTGGCATTAAGCACCTGAAATAGAAAGAAAAAAAAAAAAGAAAACCAGCAAAACCCAGGGGTTACACTGTGGCAAACCAGACACAGTTGGTCTACAGCCCAAAATGTCTTACACGTGGGTAGAGAAGCTGTGGTCTGGGCTGTCTGTGGTCAGTAAGGATGTCATGGCTCTTTTGTAGGGGCTGGCTTTTTACCCTTAACTCATTTACAGTTGGGCTAATTGCATTGTGCTTAATTAAAAATCTATCTGTACTTGTAAAATCAATGCTAAGGAGATGTATGCACTAGCAAAAATCTTGTGGGACGAAACTGGTGTAATTCAGTATCCACTGTAACGATAAAGCTGCGATGGAAAGGGAAGGGGTTGGTTCTTTCAAAAAGGCTTGTCTGCAGTGCAGTAGTACTGTACACTACGGAACAGACCCTACTGCTGCTTCTGTGGGTAGAACTAGACTGCTGGTTGATGATGCATTTGAATGTTGCTGTGCATTGAGTTTAGCTGCAGCCTGCCTTTTCCCTGTGCAGCATCACTTTGTGCAATTTCACCTCTCCCAGCAGAAGGCGCTGTTCATTTGTGGGTACTTGTTGCCTAAACTGCTCCCACCAGCCAAGCTGTTAGCATTTGTCACACTCAAACTTGAAGGATTAGAAATATTCATCAATTTGACTTTCCCTTTCTGTGACCTTCTTCCTGCGTAGGAAACATAAGCTTGTGCTCTCTTCTGAATGCTTCCTGTGCCTCGTTCCCTGGGAGCAACACAGCTTGTTTTGTGGGATGCTCACTGTAAATTACAGGGTTCTGTAGGGACTCTTCACATGGGCTTTTCTCTGCATGCCCAGCGTGCCTTATGTCTGTTATCGCTCTCACTTTATTAGTTTGTGTGTGGATTCAGTGAGAAAAAGTCACTTCTTTTAAATGTGGGGGGTTTTTTTGTTTGTTTGTGGTTTTTTATTTTTATTTATTTATTTATAATTCTGCATTGGAAATGTGCAAGAACAGGTCTTCTCCAGTAAGTCAATCCTTATTTGGTGACCTGAGTTTCACTTTAGTAACAAATTTCATGGAGGCTGAAGAGTGCGTGGGGAAGTATGGAGGTGAATTGTGAAGCGGAGAGCTGTAATCCTGCATTGAAAAGTCTGTTCCTGAAGCGCCTCCTGATCACCACCTGCCTGTTTTCCTCATGAATCTGCTGTTCTGTGTCTTGCAGTGGCACCACTGAAGGGCCGGCTGTTACTGCTGTGGGAGATCAAGAGCTACTTCCAGCTGCAGCTCGTGTGTCATCTGCAAAACCACCAGCACAGTGAGTTTCTCCTGCACGTACTCTGTTTTCCCTAGTAAGGATGTGCTAGCTGTAATCTGTGATAATAATCTTTTTCTCTATTTATCCTTTGTCAATTCACTTACTACTTCAGAAAGATTTGATTTACCAGTCCCAACCAAATGGATACATACCTTCCCCCCTCCAGCCCTAAGAGCTCATACTGGAAGCTCATCATTGCAAACTCTTTTTTTTTTTTTGTGGCCACCTGCACACTTTGTGCTGGGGTTTGTGGTGAGGGAACGATGGAAGACTCTCAGTGTGTGTTCTGGTTGTTCGTCCAGTGTCTGAGATGAGAGTTGGACAAAATATTTTGTTCCTGAGAACAGCTTCAGAAATAAAAACTTAATTAAATTAATAGGGGAGAGAAAATTATTGCTTGATTAAACTAAGATGAAACTCCTGTACTTGTTCAGAGTGCCAGAAGCAAACACATCATATGTGTCTGGCATCTGCAGTGGCAGGTGAAAGCAAAGGGTGTCTCCGTGCTGGAATGTTCCTGAGCCTGTTCCCAGGTAAACTCTTACAACGAGAGGCAGGAGTTTTCCTGGCAGTGTAAGGGAGCAAGCTAATTCTGTCCTGTGTGGATGCCAAATGAAAACTCTTGAAAATCCTCATGCCCTCAAACTGTTCTAATTTATACCTAAAAGAAATACAGTGAAGACAGTGCTTCCCTCTCCCACTGGCTATCTGGACATCCATGTACCTTGCCTGTGATTCTTTTGTCAATAATCCTCTTCTGCCAATAAAACACACTCCAGTGATTTTGATATTTTTCACCCTTTAAAATGAATGTATAACAATTGCTTGCAAAGCCACCTCTGGTTTCCAGACAGTTATTTAGCTGTCTTGTGCTGGTTGGGAGAGCTGGGTATGTCGGTCGTGTATCTGCTGTGTGGAATCCGCCTGCAAGACTGGAGGGGCAGGAGCAAATCGGTGCACGTGCAAGGATTTGCTCTGAGGAAGAACTGAGCATTTAAGGAACGAAAAAAATAGTACTTAAGGGAGCATAGGACACTTGTACAAATAAATGGCATTGAATGTTAACATGATGTAGGTTTTGGGTTCCGGGGTTGGGCATGAGGGAAGTAATTGTGCTCGGGTAATGGATTCTCCTAAGAACTAATGGCAGTAGCAGGAGGAAGCAATGCTTTAAAAGGAAAAAGCCCCAAAATCTCTGTTGCAAGGTTATAGGAAAGAGAATTGGCCACAATGTGTGTTGGTAGCCTTTGTCAATATTGCAGGTGCATAAATTATATATGACTTGTAAAATAAGAAAGGTTGCTTCTGGTGAGCTGTTGTGTTTTTCCTGGACAGAACCAGGGTGCAGCATATGTAGAGAATAATACCTGTCAGAAATGAATATTGAGTGAAAGTCATCGTTTTAATCAAAAACAGTTACACGTGAGGCTGAGTCAAAGGAAAAAACAACTGCTCAGCTGGAAGACGTCTTCTAGTGTTGCAGACATGCCCTGGGATGTGTATTTTAAGTATTAGGAATAATGATCGAGGCCATGGTTGTGCCTTGTGTTACCACTGTTCTTCCTGATCATTGTGATCTAGTTTTCTTCACTTCTTTGAATTCCCCTCCTTTCTCTGTGAGCGAGTGCAAAGCGTGTGGTGCTGGTGCGGTGGGGAACTCAGCGTTGTGTGAGGTGGTTAGCGTGGCCCTTCTTTCCTTCTCATTTAGTATTGTGCAAAAGTGACTGTTTCAGTCACAAAAAAGCTAAAAGCCATGGGGAGCTCTGTCTCTGTGCTCTCCTCTGAGGTCCTCTAGTAAACCAGCAAGTGTGCTTTGCCCCCTGCTGAGGGTAGGATGGTCTTGTCACGGAGGTTGCCTGTGATTTCTCCCCACACACCCCTTCCCCTGTTAATCACAGATCCTTGTTCCTGCCTGCAGACATTTTCCCCAGTGGATGGATCTTCCTGTGGCCCATGGATTTTGGCTGGGTAAAATCACAGAATCATTAAGGTTGGAAAAGACCTCAAGGATCATCAAGTCCAACCGTCAACCCAACACCGGAGAAAGGGTTTGAGTGAGATGTGTCCTGTGCCAGCTGCCAGAGAACACTGCTCAGAGGAGAAGCTTCTTGGTGTGGACGCTTGGCTGAATCTCCTGGCTATGGCAAAGATGTGCCGGTTTATATCAGTTAGCATTCCTGACAAATCATCTGTAGTGGTTGTGGGTGTTTTCTTAGTAGAGCCATTGCAAAGGGGAGTCACTGGGAACAGTGACTGTGTGCACAACCTGAGATGCTCTGAGCTGAGTGCTGTGGAGGAGCCCTGGACTTGGTGTTTCTGCACAGAGACAGCCTGGGCTGCTTTTTGAAGTTTTTTGTCTTTCAGATCAAAAGCAGAATGGCTTCTACACACTTAAGCTTGCTTTCTATTTCTCTTAAGTCAACATACAAAGTTTTTCACTGTGCGGGGGGTGAGGCAGTGGCCCAGGTTGCCCAGAGAAGCTGTGGATGCCCCATCCCTGGAGGGGTTCAAGGCCAGGCTGGATGAGGCTTTGGGCAACCTGGGCTGGTGGGAGGGGTCCCTGCCCATGGCAGGGGCGTGGGACTAGATGATCTTTAAGATCCCTTCCAACCCAAACCCTTCTATGGTTCTACATTCCCTCCTGATTCTTCACAGTGCCCTGGGAAAGCTGAATCCCTTTTGCCCCCCCAGAAGCCACATCCACTCACATCTGTTAGAAGCAGCTGGCAGCGAAGGGCGAGGTTTCAGAGGAGTGATGCCAAAGGCTGTTTCTGTGCTGTAACATAAAGCTACCCCACCCTAGAGAAGGCAGGAGTCTGCAGTTGCGCTTGCTTGAGCAAGGCTCTCTGGGCAGCAGCTCAGCCCCGGTGTGATGCTGGATGCATACTGGGAGCCCTGCTCATGCTGTTGCTTCTGACCTTGACCCACCCCACCTCTGACTTTCTGCTCTGGCTTGCTTATTCTTCTGTTTGTCCACCAGCCTTTCCCAGTGAGCTGCGCAGGTGCATGCTGGCTGGTACTCCTGGTGAAAGGAAGGTGATCTGGGAGCTGATTTAGAGCTCTGCAAGGCCAGTTTCAGCTCCCTGGTCTGCCTGCAGGTTCCCTCTGAGAATTCAGTAGGATGGCTTGGTCTCTGTGCCAGGTTCTTTTCTGTTGAAGGACACTTCCCACCTTGGATGGGAACTGAGGGTAAACGTTGAGCCTGTGATTGCTCTGTTATAGTGATTGAAGAAGTGACATAGCTATTAACCAGGATGTCTTTCTCTAGTATTTCTGCACAGCCCAGATAGTATCCCTGAAGTCTGTTTAGCAGTCAGAATGAGAGGATGAGCGCTGTGCGTGGATGGGGAGTGCAGGGGAAGGTTAGGTACCATGCCGGTGATGGATGAGATCGCAGCACCCACTGCCCCACTCTGACTGTCACACCTCTCCTAGTGACAGTGCTTGCTGGGACCTGGGACACCAGAGGCTGCAAACAGCGTGGGGTCACACTCCTCACCGGGGGCTCCAGGAGCAGGTGCTGCTTTGCTCTCCGTGTGGCTCTGCCTTACGGAGTCACATCTGCCTGACTCCGCTGGCTTGCGTGGTGTGTGGTGGCTTTCAGCATTTCCTCTAGGAGGGTCACGGGAAGGTCCTTTACCTTGCTTTCCAAATGTCACTGGGAAAAGTTCTTTTCAGAGCCTGGAAGTCTGCACAGCCTACCTCCAAATAGTATCTGTCCCCGGTGTGTCAGTGAATAGGATCTTGATACGACTGACAGCTGTAAAACATTCCCTCTGACCTTGGAGATGAAAGTGAGGCATTCCCTTTCTCCTTCCAGAGGGCTCATCTGCCGTGAGAGGAGGGAGGGGGTTTTCTTTTTTAAACGTAGCTCGTATCAGGTATCCTAGCAGTGTCTCTAGCACTGCGCGGCAGCATGCTGTGGTGCCTCGTGCTAGGGGACACTGGGAATATGGGAATGAAAGGCAACCCTGCCAAGAGGCTTCAGCCTGCGTTGGTAGGATAGGACCCGCGACTCTTGCGGCGTTACCTGAATCTCACCAGTGATACAGCGGGAAAGGAATAGGGGAAACTCAAGTTATATTCCGATTGCAAGGCTATTCCCTGGGGTTTGATCTGCTTTCTTGCTGATGGTGTAGCGTAGGGAGCAGAAGAGGTTGAAGTTGTCTGGGCGCTGCACTGCTGATAGAAAAGCCAACCTTGCTGGGCTCCCTGCCCAGGTGAAAGGATGGCTGATCACCCTGCTCGCCCTGTTTTGGCAGCTATTGCTGTCAGGGACAGATGTGACTTGGGTGTAAGGCAGGGACAGCAGTGTGAGTGCTTTTTAGTGGGAAGGCAGGTTTTAGGAGATAATGCAATTTGTCTGTTCCACGCTAAAGGAAAACAACAAATGTGTTTGTGTTCTTATGGTGTGTTTTTCTTTTTTTTTTTTTTTTTTTTTTTTTTAAATATTGGTTCCTAGGATACTGCTCAAGTATTCTAGTACTTAACAATCTTGGATTGTATCTTTGGTTCGTCCAGTCTCATGCCCTGTTCCTCCTCGTGCCAAAGCAAGGAAGCGGGCAGTTCTGGGACACCACTGGCCCTGCAGGAATAAGCCTGTATTTGATCCTTACAAAAATGTTTGAAGAACTGAAGAAGAAAGCAGTGTAGGAATTTGGTGGGCAGATTAATTGCATTCCCGTTTCAGGCTGTTTATTCATAGCTTTAACTTTTTAAAGGCAAAAAGGAGATTATTTTTAGCTTGATTTTTTTTTTTTCCCTTCATATTAACCCAAACAAATTTCACTCTGGGAGGAGAGGGTGGAGTTGGGAGGAAGGAAGGGTGGAATTGAAAGTGCTTCATTAAATCAATTTCAGGATCATCAACACACAATTTTGTTTTCACATTACGGTTCTGAGCACACAAGAGTCTCTTTACACTTTCTGAAGAGGGGAAGTTTTGTGTACAGAGTGGGAGAGTGAAGGCCTCCGAGACAATGAAGTGGTTGTGGAAAGCTTCTGACTTTTGCTTTCTGAATGTTTTTTCCTGGTTACTTCTGTTAGGGTTAGTCTGTTATTTCCAAGGAATGGTGTGGCTTGGTGATAGTTTGCTCTCACAGCTTCCAACTCCCAGCAAATGCCTCATATTGTGGGATGAGGGGATGGGTTCTGGTGCGAGCAGGAAGGTCATTTAGATGTTGCCAAGCCGCTAATAGTAGATGTTCTCCCTGACATCTCCATGTACATCCAGTAAGAGTTGGAACCTGACTTAAAGAGGTCAGGTAAGGGTAGGAGGTGAATGGTCAGAGGGTAACCAAGCTCTCCTCAGTCCTAGTGTGTGTGTTTTGATGTTTTTATGGTGAGCTGCTTCTGAAGGAGAGAGAGCAAGAGCACCTCCAACTGCTTCCTTGCTAGGTTGGTGTGACTTTGGCTTTAACTCCATATGATTGCTGACTTCCATGTGCTGCAGGAAGGGTTGCTGAATCCAGGGGCTGTGGATCTACTCTGTACAAGGAAGGATCCATGCTTTGATTGAGAACCCAGCAGCTGGTGCTGGCTGGCCGCTGCAGAGCACTGCTGCTTTTTGAATTTCTCTGAATTTCTTGGGCTTTAATGTTGGTTCTTCAGTCCCTGTTAGTTTTCCCTTCCTCTGTTGATAAGAGCAGAAGGGTCTTCGCAACAGAACATGTGTGAAGTCCAGCTCAGGTGGTGGAGTGGAGAGCTGCTCATGCTGACCTGTCTGACTGCACAGGCTGCTCGGGGCTGGATCTGAAGTTATCTGCTCTTGCCATGTGTTGCTCCTGCTGTGGGTTCTCCTAAGCTGTGAGAGAACTGATGAAAAACTGATGTTAACATTTGTGTCTGAAGAAACTAAAACTTATGTTTTAGAAATAAACAGCGAAAAACCCTCAAGTAAATCCTTCTCTTCCAGTATAACTGGTTACCGAGTTATTGCACTCAGAGCTGGACAGCCCAACTTTCCCAGCCTCGGTCCCAGGGAAGTCTCCCTGCTGCTGAGGGATCAACGTGGGGCAAGAGCCCTTTCCGTGGACTCTCCTCTCAGGTTCTCTCTTTATCTGCTTTCTTCTCCTCTTCCATTCTCGCACTGGGAGGCTGCTCCAGATCCCAGCTGCTCCATACTCGGATTTCTCTGACTCCAGCCCAGATGTGTTCGTGGTTGGTTTGTCTCATTTCTGCACCAGGATAATCCCGTGGTTTAAACAGCACCTCTCATTTTTTGCTGCTCCCCTCCTCAAGTGTATTTGCAGGCAATGATCCTGTCCCTTACCAGGCTATGTTTTGCCAGCTTAAACAAGCCAAGCTTTCCTGAGATAGCCTCTTAGTCTTACCAGCACTTCCATGTGCTGGTGACCAGAAACGCTCACAATAAAAGTGTCTGGGGAAAGGACTGCTTTTGTTAACACTAATTTTGGCATCTAACCATGAAGTGTGGCTTAAGCTAGATCATACATTTGAGAAGGATGCTCTGGTCTTGCTTTGAAGACATCAAATAATGGTGACTCTGCTCTAGGGGAGTTCTGTCCATTGTTGGTTACTTTGATACCAAAATAGGTACCTCAGTTTGAACAGGCTGCCTTTGGCCACTGCATTTTATAAGCTGAAAGAGGGGAGATTGAGATGAGATATCGGGAAGAAATGTTTTCCTGTGCGGGTGGTGAGGCAGTGGCCCAGGGTGCCCAGAGAAGCTGTGGATGCCCCATCCCTGGAGGGGTTCAAGGCCAGGCTGGATGAGGCTTTGGGCAACCTGGGCTGGTGGGAGGGGTCCCTGCCCATGGCAGGGGGTGGAACTGGATGATCTTTAAGGTCCTTTCCAACCCAAACCATTCTGTGATTCTATGATTCGATCTTGAAATTACTTTCTTTGTTAGTTTACAGAGGCTTTTATTATTGTAGATCTGATTTTTCTTAGAAATGCTCTTGTACTCTTAGACTATATAAGGCAATTAGAAAATTACAAGAGTTTGAATTTCAGAAACCAAGCACTCCTATTTCAAGAAAAGGTCCCTTTTAAGGTATCTTTGAGTATCCAAAACCGGCTCACCATCACCTTCCATAGCTGGATGACACTGGGTGCTGCACCAGCAAGAGCGTATGCAAAGAATGAAAATCCAGTCCATTATTTATGACCCTCTCTCTGAGCTTGCCTGGCTTGTGGAAGGAGAGTGGGACTGCTTGGAAATACTTTGCCTCCCCCTGGATTTCTGGCTTCTTTGAAGGTTGTCTTGATCTTTGTGAATAATTTTTGGCTTATATGTTTGATTTCATGCCAGCAAACGACATCTTTCTGTAATGTGCATTCCTTCAGGCTTTGTATATCACGAAGTTTTGAGGGATTTTCCCCACTGTTTGCTGCAGTTCCGTTTTCCTTCTGCCGGCACCGAAGGGAAGCGGGACGTGGTGGTGAGCAGTGCGCAGCCTGCCGTGCACAGAGCCGGGGTTTGGTACCTGGCTGTGCCGCAGGCGCTCTGCCCAGCCCTGCGTTAACTGATGATCTGCCTGAGCTGAGCTCTCACTGTTGGGAGCGCTCGTGTTGGGATGCTGGTCAGGCTGGCTGGGGTTTTCTTCTTCGTTCCTTGTGCTCTCGCAGTCTCTGTTTTTTGTTCCACACTGTCTCTTGTCATACACTCTAATTCAGTGGCTTCTAAGCCTTTTGGAGCAGAGGGCTGTTGCCAAACACAATTTTTCTGGCTGACTAAGCTCCTCGTTTATCATACATCCCTGTTCTCACATTCAGGAATCACTTAATTTTCCATCTTGGAGAGGCTACAAAGGTTTATTGTGGCTCTGTGAGCTGCTGCTGGGAACCGTCGTGTTACTCGTAGCATAGGGAGTGGTCTTCTGCTTCACAGCGCCTTACGCTGGAGTCTTGATTAAAAGTGTAGTGATGCAAATAGGTTTGTCCTAAAATCGATTGAGTAAATGCCTGGTACCTCTTTAAAAAACCAGATACCCGTGGATATAAACTGCCTTCTGGATTTTAACTGAAATCCTACTGTGAGAAAATGAGTTGCTCTCTCCTTATTCTCTTGGAGTTTTAGTCCAGAGCTAAGTGATTTTTGGCAAAATACTTCCAGGCATTTAACTTTCATGCTCATAATCTTATAATAATTTATAAATCCTTTCACAGTGGCAAGCTTTTGCCTTTAGAAAATGCCTGTGAGCCCCTCCTGCTAGATTGCACGGCCAGTACACATATATAATTTAGCAGATATATGTGTTAAGAAAGCATATATATTGAAGTACATTCATTTTCTCTGAAATGACAGCTATCCTTGTGCTCTGGGCATCCTTTACATCATTTAAAGTATATCATAAAGTTGGCAATTAAAATAACTTGCCATACATCCCATTGTCCTTGAATAATTTTTCACATGTGCAATTACAGTGCCTTCTGCCTTCTCAAGATCTTGGGAGGAGAAAGTGCTCTTCTGCTTTTAGAAGTATTCTTTTCCTGCTCTGTCACGTGTGGTGTCAGTTCATTGTGCAGTTCTCTTCTAGTCACTTGCGATAGTCCTTTAAAAGTACAATTACATAATTTGTATAAATTAAGCAAAGGAAAGATGAAGATCTTTGTACCAGTCTGTGGTGGTGTTTTTTTTTTTTTTTTTTTAATCATCTGTGGAAGCTAGGAAAAATTCAGGTGAGTGTTCTGGAAAGTAATTAGCATTTGAAATGGAGGTTAAGGTTTTTGGTATCCCCTTGCCTTTCATTGGTACAAGTAACCTCTCACTTTCAATAAATGACTGCTTCCGAGTCCTGAAGCAGCTTCCCCATAGCTCTCTGTCCTTGCCAAAGGAGAAAGTCGGTGTCTGGTTTACTTTGAGTGGAGAGGTTAGCCCAGCCCTCTGTATTTAATCTCGAGTGTGGGCGAGCAAACAGCCTCTGCTTTGGAATTTGATCTCAATAAGGCTGATTTTATTTGTACCACAAACAAATATTGTCAGTGTTCATGAGCCCCAACTGGCACCTCATGCTGTGTAAGCACTGTACAGCTGCAGGACAAGAAAGTGGTCCCTAATGGGAGAGGTTTCAGCCCATGTGGTGTAAATGCCCACTGCATTAGTAAATTCTCCTGCAGGGACAGACTTCATCCTAGCCGTGGCCAGCCCCTCCAGGTGGAGGGAGCACACAGTTTGTGCTACAGGCTGGTGAGAGCTGGACTTCTTGCGTACACGGTACAGTTGGTCTGTCAACAGTAGTTTCATAGAATCACAGAATAGTTTGAGTTGGAAGGGTCATCCTGTTCAACCCCAACCCCCCTGCCGTGAGCAGGGACACCTTCCCCTAGATAGTTCCCCAAAGCCCAATCCAACCTGACCTTGAATGTTTCCAGGGATGGGGCATCTACCACCTCCCTGGGCAACCTGTGCCAGTGTTTCACCACCCTAAGTGTAAAATATTTCTTCCTTATGTCTAGTCTAAACCGCTGCTCTTTTAGTTTAAAACCATCACCCCTTGTCCTATTGCCACAAGCCCTACTAAAAGGTCTGTCCCCATCTTTCTTATAAGTCCCCTTCAAGTATGGAAAGACTGCAATAAGGTCTCCCTGGAGCCTTCTCTTCTCCAGGCTGCACACCCCCAGCTCTCTCACCCTGTCCTCATACGGGAGGTGCTCCAGCCCCTGACCATCTGTGTGGCCTCCTCTGGCCCCACTCCATCTCCTGTGTTTAATATTTCCTACACGTGAATGTGCACACAGGATGCTTCTCTTCCTGAGCAGCACGTGGAGAAAGGCTGTGACCAGCCGTGGGCTGCTGTGACCCAGTCCTGCCTGTGCTTTTCCCGGAGAACCCCTTGCCGATGAGCAGGGAGAGGAGCTCTGGGCTGTGTGGAGTGTTCTGCACCCTGCTCCCAGCCGCTCGCGCTGTGGGACGAAACAGCACCCGGCAGGAGAGGGGTGAGGGAACAGCTTAGGGGTCCCTGCAGTCAGGGGCTGGTCATCAGGGCTGTAGCAGCTCTTCTGCCAGGTCATGGATTTGGACACTTGCAGTCTGCATCATTAAGTTCTATTTTAAGACTCATTTGCTTTGTTCACCAAGTAAAAAATGTTTTAACAGAATTCTGGGGCTTATCTTCCCCTTTGCTCCTGGCAGCTGCATATAAACCCAGGATGAGGAGCTGAGGGACAGCTCTGGCAACAGGAATGTAAGGGAGAGTTGTTTTGTAAAAGCTTAACTGTCAGTTTGGCGAATTTTTCTCCGATGGCTTTTTTTCATGCTCTTTGAGCATTGCTAAGTCCTGTTTGTATCAATCTGTGGGCTCAGGAATATGCTATTGCTCCCTCTTGCATTGTGTTTGCATTTAAAAGGCGATCTCTGCAGCTATAAGGGTTGCATCTTGAGTCGTTTTAATTGGTAACATAGATTGTTTACAAGCTTGGGACTTGTGTTTGCATTCTCTGGAGTAAGATTTCCAGTTGTCATAGGGAGAAGAAAGTGGATTTGTTTTTGCAAACCCTGGAGTCTCAAGCAAGGTGCTGCAATCATTTGGTGCTTGGCGAAACAAGTCCACCACTAGCCGCAGATGCCTTCAGACTAGCCCTCTGCACCTGACGGAGTTACGGTCTCTCCTTCCTGCCAGTAAAGAGGGGTGGATATTTCAGGACCCAGTCCCACCTGACCCTGTTTTAGACAGCTGCTTTAGAAATGTGAATCCTGCCCTGCAGGTGCCTGTTCATCCGCTGTAGCGGCACTTGGGTAACTGGCACAGATGTTGATGTCAGCACTTGCTCAGATGAGTCCCATATTAAATATTGCCAGTTTTAAATTTAAATGATTAGGTCTTTTCAGTGAAGCATTGTCCCTGACCAGCAAACGCGTCTTGGGACCCAGGGAGTGGGTTTTTCTACTTTTATCCTCCAGCTCTTTATCTAGAGAATGAAAATTATTCCATCATGACAGGAACACTGGGCTTCAGAAAGCTCCTTTTATCTACACAGATAGTTTCTGTGGTATTTTTCCACTAGTGCTGGCCTTCTGCTTATCCATCTTACAGTTGGATTAACTTCAGAAAGGCAGAAATGCCTGGTATGGAACTTTGAGGCACATTTATTTCTTTAACCAGTAAATCAGTATTATGGTTTCCTGGGGACGGGGAAAGAGGGTATTATTGTGGAGTTATACTTCTAAGTCCACTTTCCTCAATGCTGAATTTCCAAGGAAAAGATATAAATCTCTCTTGAAGGAGAAGCAGCTATATGAAACAGACTTCAGGGGCCTTATTCTCTTTGTGTTTACTCTTGCTTGCCTCTCTTTGCTCCCTTCCTCCCTTTCCTCAGGTGCTACAGTATATTATTTAATCTCCTTTGAGGTAAGTATAGCTCCTTTGTCACTGCATGGAGCACATTGGTACTCAGAAGAGCTTTTTCCTGTGTCAGAGCCAATATTTTGTTTCTTTGTAACACTAACCTTTTTGGAAATCTTCAGCTAATATTTTTCTTTCCCTCTTTTATTGACTGCGGTACATCCAGTATTGCATCCCTCCCCAGTAATTTTTTGGTTTTTATTCATGACTAATACATCCACTTTATGAAGCAATAAAACCTGTTTACAAAGGAAAGCGAAGCTGGTGGCAGGGGCTCGACGGCAGTGACGGTGGGAAGCACATGCTCGCCAGTCACGTTTGTGTGACAGATGAGGTCCATCGTGCGGCAGAGGCACAAATCCTGGGGCTCTCCAGGACCCTTCTGGCCGCTCTGTCTGGGGAGGGCTGTGCGGAGGCTGGCTGGCAGGGCTTTAGCTGAGCAGAGGGCCATGAACTGTGGTCTTGCTCTCCCCCCTGGTGCTGGAGGAGGGGAAATCCCAGCCGCTCTCTCACCTGTGCCTCTTTTTCTTCCTCCCACCATTTGTTGTCTGCTTCCACTGCAAACTGTTTCAAGACGACACTTCATTCCTGCAGTGCCAGTACGAGAGAGGGTTGCACCCCTCTTCCTACTCCCCCTCTACCGCCCCCTTTTTTTTTTTTTCTTCCCTCTGTGTTCTGTGTCACTAGAACCATCCGTGGAGGGGTTCAAGGCCAGGCTGGATGAGGCTTTGGGCAACCTGGGCTAGTGGGAGGTGTCCCTGCCCATGGCAGGGGGTGGGACTGGATGAGCTTTAAGGTCCCTTCCAACCCAAACCATTCTGTGATTCTAAGTTTCTATTTTAGGAGACATTGTTGGAGTTCCAGTAGCTGAACCTAGTTTTCACGTTACTTTTCTTCCATTCACTCCCCATCACCTTGGTCAGATAGTCTTGACCCAGTCTTACCGTATGTGTGTTCTAGAAGGCTAGGAATTCATGTGGCATGTAAGGGAGGAAGGATGACTTACCTGCATTGTAAATATTTATCAAGTTCAAGGAAGCTCTTGTTTCATTTCTGCCAGGATCTTCTCATTCACAGCAGATTTTGAACCACAGAAGTGACGTTTCTGGGGTGTAACGAGCTGTGCAGGAGCACTGGGGGGGTTTGCTGGGGTGGAGAGGGGATCTCACCTTCCACTTTGGTTCTGGTCTGCACCATCTGGAGTTCTGGGGAGATAATATGCTGAGTTGACCTGTGATTCAAGGTTGAGGTCTGGTATTGTAAGAGGCATCTTGCTAGCTGTTATCTTGTTCATAGCTGGTCCCTCGAAGGATAAAGTTAACTTGCCACATCCGGGCCACTGACTCACTGGTTCAAGAGCTTCATTCAGTGCTGTTGATTATTTGCAGTGAAGTGCAAAACACACTTTCAAATAACATTTATTTTTCAGCAATCCACATTTTAATAACTCTTAACCTTCTCTTTAATTTATAGATAATCCAATCTCAGTTTTGTGCTTCCCTGGTGGTGCTCTCCCAGCCTTACAAGTATGCTGTCCACACAAAACTGGGAACAGCTGCTCTTTGTGGCTGGTGAGCTGTTCAGAAAGTTTTGATTCTCTGCTTTGAAAGTTCTGGAAATCTAGTAGATAAATGGCAAATCTAGTCACCTAAGCAAACAAAAACACTCAACACACCAGAGTTTTTCAAGATGAAGTAAAGTTCTGATGGGAAGGGCAGTAGGAAAAACTTGGTGGTGGCGAAATCTGACAAGTTAATTTATTTTTGATGTTTTAATTGGATAGGTTGGGAGGCAGGGAAAGAAAAGATGATGCTGGAGACAAGTCAGTGTCCTGGGAAACAGGGAGGGAACGTAATTGTAAACATGACTAGAAAAATAATCTACTTCATGTGCAAAGTCCATTTAAATGTAAATTATCCAAAGTGATTTTTAGTGGAATTTTTAGCAGCACAGTGTAGAAAGACAGAAGTATTTTTCCACTTGTTTAAATATGTGATGCAGGCAGTTGTGGAGGGCTATAAACATTCCCCATCTCTACTACCTCCTCACACCTACTTCTTTCCTTCGGGCTCCTTGGAGCTGTTCCCTGCAGCAACACTTCCAAGTAGTGACAGTCAGGATGTTCACTTTGTCACCAGAGCCCTGCCAGGGCCAATTAGCATCTTAATGACTGGCATGTACCATCTTGATAACATCCAGTCTGCTCTGCACCAGGGGACCTCGCCTCTGAAGAACCCATCTTGTCTCATCTGGCCCATACCGGTCGTATAAACCTGGTTTTAATAAAAAAAAAAAAAAGGAAGAAAATTTCCATTTCATCTTGTCTTCTGAGTCCCAGGGGCTTCAGCACAGAACAAATATCCTGTCCTTCCCTTTAGCTGGAAATGATGAATCTTGGCTTGGGGGAGGGGACTGAAATCAAACCGCTGCTCTTACAGGTACTGAGGACTTTGGGACAAAGCTTCCACTGAGGTTAAGCAGTGCGGTACTTGTTCTTCGGAGTGGGGC
>NW_010120208.1:16089-16493 GCF_000699245.1 Pterocles gutturalis | reverse complement strand
CGCAGCAAAGCCCCAGCCACATCAGCTTTAAATATTCAGTACCTGGCCAGTACAAAGGCTGGAGTGGTACTTCTCTGCTCCCTGTTGTTTTTTGGCTGTCTGCTGCAAAATCCACTTCCTAACAGCCCTGCAGCTATGGCCAAAACTGCTCTTGTCCTTCAGTCAAACCAGGGCTGAGTGCTCTGCAGAGACCTTTTCTGTGCCACAGACCAGGGCGGGCAGGTGAGGAGGTTTAGGGGAGGTTTCATGGCTGCTCAGCAAGGCTGGGGTGTGGTGGAGTGTCCAGGGTGTTGACCTGCTGCTCGGGCACCTTTCACAGAATCACAGACTGGTTTGGGTTGGAAGGGACCTTAAAGCCCACCCAGTGCCACCCCCTGCCATGGGCAGGGACACCTCCCACTAGC
>NW_010120208.1:0-16043 GCF_000699245.1 Pterocles gutturalis | reverse complement strand
GCCCTCCCCAGCTTCTCTGGCCAACCTGGGCCACTGCCTCACCATCCCCACAGGAAAACATTTCTTCCTCAGATCTCATCTCCATCTCCCCTCTGTCAGCTTAAAGCCATTACCCCTCATCCTATCACTCCGCCCCCTGATCCAGAGCCCCCCCATCTCTCCTGTAGCCCCCTTTCAGCACTGGAAGCTGCTCTAAGGTCTCCCCGGAGCCTTCTCTTCTCCAGGCTGCACACCCCCAACTCTCTCAGCCTGTCCTCGCGTGGGAGGTGTTCCAGCCTCTGGAATCTCCCTTGTCAGTGTGGAGGTTCTCAAGGCTGTGTACGGTGCTGTCCCAGGCTGGAGGGGGAACAGATCCTCCAGCTGTGGCAGATTTAAAGGCTGCAGTAAAATCACCCCATTTCTGTGCCGTGTTTTGTTGTTTAGTGTCAACATACTTTCCAGATAAACTCATGCATCTCTCCTGATTTCCAGTCCTAGAAGTCAGTGTTCTTGCTCGTTAATATGGCATTGCTGTGTAATCCCGCCGTGTCCTAGCTCTTCGATGGCTTTAATGAAGAGCTGTGCTGCCAGGGCCAGCTGGCTGGCACGTTGCGTTGCAGCTGGCACAGCCACGCTGGCTCTGAAGTTTAATGGGTCAACAGTTTAACAGTCCTTTGGAGGTGCCAAATCACCTGCGAGGCTAAATCGGGCCAAGGAACGGCAAAAGGGCAGTGTGGTACTGTGGCTGGACTGAAGCTGCAGTCGGGGCCATTTCAGGTTACAGCGCTGTGGGAACAGCACCTTTGACTGGTGGCAGAACAACCTGAATGCTGTATTGTTTGAAATGGTTTTGCTGAGGACAAAAAAAAGTTTTCTTCCCCATTAGAGACGGTACATCCCAAGTGTGAACTCTGGAGAGCAAGTGAGCAGGAATTCTTATGTTTAAGATCATAACTGTTCTTGAAACACACACACACACAAATACCCCTGCCATCCCCCAGCCCAGACAGTGAGGCTGAAAAGACAGCACGTTAATACATGGTACGTGAGAGTTTGGTCTTTTGCTGAATTTTTTAAATGACGTTTGCATTTGCTATCAGAATGTTGTCATATTGCTATCATGAATGTTTAAATGCTGAGTTTGATGTTTTGATGTGATCTTCTGCAACGTCACAAGAACTTGGCAGCCGAGAGGGCTGCAGGTATACAGCCTGCAGGAGCACCGATGGTGGTTCGAGTATTTGCACGTGCCTCTTATCTCTTCTGTGTCCTGGAGCCCCTTTTCAGACATGCCACTCTGAATGTCACGGTGTCTGTTCCAGCCTGGTTGGTATGCACGGAGCTGCTCTCACTGTGCAGGAGGTGCAGTAAACCACCACGGCTGACTTTGGCATGCACACGCGGTGCCCAGGACTGGAAGCCCTCCTAAGGTGGCCCAATGGGTTGAAGTCAGTCTCTTGTGTTCTCTTAGTGCATGACTTTGTAGATGCCTCTGAGGCTGAAGCTGTCTGTCCCACGCGTGCAGTCCTCGAGCATCCCCAGATGGGCTGTAACAGGCCTCACAAGATCACAATGTTCTGCTTTCTCCAGGTCTACATGCATTAAAACCTACTCAAGGTCACACTTAGTTTTTCTTTACAAACATGGAGGCCAAAAACTTAATCTAAAACATAACCTCCAATAAAAGAGCAATTATTGTATAATGACCTCTCTTGGAAAGCTTAGTGCTTCATCAAGTGTGGGTGAAAGAGGCAGAGCTGGCACAGCTGATGCAGCAGATGGAGGATACAGGGCAGTGTGCTCACACTAGCCTGCCTCTGTGCCTAATCCTGACCTAGAACTATTCTGCCTTCCCCTTTGGAGTGAGGACAGGAGCTAGGTTCCTGTGACCTGTTTAATAAGTGGATAGTGCCCTGCAGCTTCCCAAAATGGGTGTGAGAGCTTGCAGGCTCCCAGGCGAGGGTTCAGGGGCTCTGCTGCAGATGTTGGCAGCTGTGCCCACGCATCACCTGAGGGGCAGGGACTGGTGGGTTGTCCGTGCTGCAGACGGGGCAGAGCCGTAGCCTGAGCTGGTGCTTCTTGAGCCAGCGGAGCTTCCCAGCCTTCAGAGCTGTCCGGGTTCTTCAGAGTGAAGCCAGAGGCCGAGAGTTAGGGATTTGGGACTGAGGTTTGAGGGTGATCCCCAGCTGCCCAGGAAAACATAAATATCCTTGGTGTGACGGTGGATGTATCTATTGTGGCCAAATCTGGAAAAAGTCATTTACATCTCTAACTCCCACTGATCTCAAGAGGACTAGGTGTCCGCGTGGCTTTGTTTATCAACACTCCACCTGCTTCAGTTCTCCTTTTGCAAAATCAATGAAATACTACCTCCTCTTTTCACCTCCCAGCCTGGCTGTGTAAAGATGCCGGGGGTTTATCCTGAGGATTTGTTTTCAGAGCAGTGGGGACGTGCTCTCGGTTGGGGCTCTCATCCCAGGGTAATCGTTGCCTTACGTCGAATACAGAGCTGTCACTCGGAGGTTTCTGCTCAAGCACATAGTCAAAAGCCAGAGTCTGCAGCTCAAAGTGATGCGGGTTAAATCAATAATCTGAACACTCTGTGGTGTTCTGGAGTGTAGGACAATTCCCAGAGATTAATGTAAATGCAAAAGCCTTTCTAGTGGCAGCAAACCGCAGGGCTGCGTGATTGCGTTAGACATTTCAAATGCCTGTGTAAAGACTTGCAACTGCTTATTTTTGAAACACATTTATTCTTGGTGCCGCTCGGATCCCAGCCTAGTGATGAATTACTTTAAACTTGAAAATGAACTCCTTGTCCTGGTGTCAGGATGGATTATCATTTTAAGGGTGACTCGTAAGAGAAAACAAATATTTGGCTTGTGGCTTTTTTCCTCATATAACGGGTAAAGAGAGCATGAAGAGCAGATACTTCTCTGAAAGGGTCAGTGATGGCTGAAGGACTACTAAATAATGACTCTTCCCCAGCATTTCCCACTATCAGATCCATGCTGTTCTTTGAGACTTGTAAAATTTGCTTCTGAGTCAGGTTCCTTTTCTTTCATGTCTGCTTCAATTAAACATCCTGGAAAAAAAAACTTCATTTGTTTCGGAGTTTCAGTGTCCTGTCCAGGGAAGGTGTAGGAGCTTGCAGTGTCTGTTCCCAGGACACTTGTGGAAGTGACTTGCAGTTGGCTTTGCCAGTTACTGAAGCTGGCTGCTAAAGAGGTAGGAAATGGAGAGCTTAGGGTTAAATTTAAATTTCTCTGAATACGTGCAAGGAAGAAAGCTGCTCACAAAACTCATCTTTTTCAATTGCCAAGGCTGTTTTTAATCCCAGTCGTTGTCCATATTCTTTGTTCTGTACAACTTGTGTTTTACCCAGTGACTGGTAAAGTCCTGTCCCAGCGTCATTACTGTAAATTAAACTCAGAAACCACATGATCTGACATGATGGCTGAGTTTTGTCCTGAAGCACAATATCCACCATTTATACTTTTTGAGGTACAGAGCAGGATGGTTTGTGTATTTTTCCCTCCACCCCCGTGCCTTTTTTTTTCCCTCCCTCATTCTGTGTGTGTATTAGAAACAGTTGAGGGGTTCTCATGAACCTGTGTGGGGTTAACTGGTGTACCTTGTGCTTATTAGGCTGAATGTTTTGCCATCAATTTTGAATATCGACAGTGACTTAATAACTTATGTTTGTGTCTTTTATTGAATTTGTGATCCATGTCATTCCTGGTGTGGCGTCTTTCCGTGATATGGGAACAAAGCCTTTTGAGGAGTGAAATGCAGTCTCTGTCCAGCTTCTGGGACCACTGTGGAAACCAGCAGTTGTGCAGTGGCTTTGCATGGAGTATAGAGTAAGCAGCAAGTTCCGGTGGGCAGAATTGCTTTTCTATTAAGATGTATTCGTGCTCTGTTCTGAGTATTTTCCATTGGCTGCAGGTTTGTTGTGGAACAGTACAGTGTACTCGGACCATCAAGGAGAGGACTTGTGAGCTGGGTGTTGGGTTTGGTGGAGAAGCTGGGGGTCTCTGTGGCAGGGGTCTGGAAGAGCACTGGCAGCAGGACTGCTGTGCGACCTGGGCATGAAGAGTGCCCAGATATGGCAGTCGTGTCGCTAATGAACAGCAGGAAAGACTAGGAACAGTGGCCAGGAAGGAAGGAATAGTGGCCAGAACATGAGCTTTGAGGACTGTATCTATTGTTGCAAGCTAGATGAAAGAAGTTTGGTTTCTTTTCTGTGTCTGGGAGGGACAACAAGAACTTTAGCGTTGTCACAGGCTGTGTGGAAGGCATCTGTGCCCTTCTGGTCTGTTGTGGATGGCTGGTGGCAAGCTCAGACCTGACTTAAAATGCAATCCTCCTGGGTTTTCCAAAGTTGAGGCTGCAGGGCACAGTTCTACAACAGTAGGAATTTCTAGTTGTGCAGTTTGCTGTAGTCTGTGTGGCTCCTGAGACAGCTCACGGTCTGTCAGAGCTGCGTGTTTTCTCCCTGTTCCAAGAATGGGGTCCTGTTGTGGATGGCTGGTGGCAAGCTCAGACCTGACTTAAAATGCAATCCTCCTGGGTTTTCCAAAGTTGAGGCTGCAGGGCACAGTTCTACAACAGTAGGAATTTCTAGTTGTGCAGTTTGCTGTAGTCTGTGTGGCTCCTGAGACAGCTCACGGTCTGTCAGAGCTGCGTGTTTTCTCCCTGTTCCAAGAATGGGGTCACAAATGTTCTGAGACAGCTCACGGTCTGTCAGAGCTGCATGTTTTCTCCCTGTTCCAAGAATGAGGTTACAAATGTTGTATTTGTGGCTTATTGCTTTGAACAGCTCTTGTGCCGCCTCGCAGGAAGCCATTTCCACCACCCAAGTGCAGAAGCTCTCATCCTCACTGTCAGCGCTCCATACCCTAGCCCTGCCCTGCACATCTTGCCCAGGGCAGCCCTGAGACGTCACCCATCTGCTGGCAGGCTTGGTGCTCGATTCTCCCGGCTTTCCACAAAGCCTCCTCCATGTTTCCTTCCACATCACATCTGGCATCCGAGGGGAGTGCTGGTTAAAGATCAACAAAGCTGCTGACTTCTCTCATTCTCTGTCTTTCCTTACCTCCTCTTGTCTGCCAGCAACAAGCTAGGAGATGGTGAGACGCTGCTGCCTGGGAAATACCCACAGAGCCAGCTCCAGGCACAGCCCTGGGAGCAGTTTTCCAGGGAGAAGCTGCAGAGGGTGACAGAGCAGCTGTCCGTGTTCCCCTTTCTTTGCCCATGGCAGTACCCTGTCGCTGCCCAGGGGTGTGGAGCACAGGAGGGCACTGCCTGGCTGCGTGGGGCTGGCGTGGTCCCTGCAGAGCCCCTCTGCTCCTCTTCCTCCCGCAGCAGCCAGGCTGTCCTGCTTTCGGTGCCCTGCTAAGAAGCTTCAAGCTGGCAAGTGATGCCATCGTGTCAGTCTCCTTCACATGCCTCCCTCACAGCTGAACCTGTTCCTCTCTGGGGAACTTTGACAACGAGCCCTTTGGGGCAGGGACGTGTCCCCGTAACTGTACTTGGTGAGGTGCTGAGCAAAATGTGCAGGAGCTCTGGGGTGCCACTGTGGGTCAAATGCTCAACAGTTCTTTCAGTACTTCCCTTGCTGGTCGCTATATGCTGATTCAGCTCTGGCCTCCTCTCTTTCCCCTGAAAAGCACAGCAAAATTTAAGTTTTGCATAAGGGGGAGCGCACATTTCCTCATCAGTGAGAGAAATAGTGCCAGATGTGGCTTCAGTACTAATAGCAAGCAAAGCCTCCCTAAGAGAGATTTTTTTCCTCCCTTCCTCTCCCTTGGCAGACAATTTTATGGACTTATTTTTATCTCATTATGCTTTATGTGTCTCAGTTGTTTGTATACTTTATAAACCCCCTAAAGTAGAGTTATTGAATAAACACTCTAGTGTTGGACCCATGTGTTTCTCATGGCTGGCTTCACACGGGTGGGTTTTTTCTTTAATCTTTGTTTACAGGACACAGAGTATTATACCCTCCCTCAATGTTTGCGCTCCCCCAGAAATCTGCTTCTAATGCTTTTTGTTTAGCTGACTGTAGTTCTGTTCTAACCTGGGAATTAGTTCCTTTTAGTGTGGCAAGATGCTATACGCAGCTCTGCTATTGATAGATGTGCATCACAGCTGAGGGTCTGGCTGGGAATCTGCGTGGGACTGTGAATCTGACCATTGATTTTCCCTAGGTTTTGACTGTACCTCTAATTGCCTATCATTCTTGGTGAATCTCTGCTGATCTGTTTATTTTGCTTGATGAGATAAGGATCGTTCTGTTCCTCGGTGAGGTGGATGCCCAGGGCTCTTCCTTTTTTCACCTGTACAGCGATCACTTTATATTTTAGCAACCTGATGCTAACGAGCGCTGCAGCATTAGCCGTGCCTTGGAGACAAAGCTGCGATCGTGCACAACGTCCGTACCCATGGGGCTTGCGTGTTCCGTTTGCCCAGGGTATAGCTGGGTGACGGTACATCCCCGCTCCCACAACGTTACTTTCATGAAGGGATGGCGTGTCACTCTGACCATCTTTTATGGTCCTTCCTTGGCAATTCCTAGTTACTGTTGTGGTTTTTCTCTTTGTTTCTCTTCGTCTTATGTCCCATTGATATTTTTGCAACTTCTCATGTGTGTTTGGCCTTTCTATCCCCATCTTTTACTGGCCCGTGAATGACCCTTTGTGTTGCCCTCGGTGGTCGATGGCTTGGTTTCCTCTCCTGTAGCGCTGGCCAGGCAGCTGGCCCTCCTCTGCGGAGCTGAGTGGGTGCTTTGGGTGTGTGTCACGCTCGTCTGCCCTGACAGCTGGGAGGAAGGCTACAGGAGGAGGATTTTTATCAGGGCAGTTCACTGATGGAGTCACAGTTCAGCACTTGTTTCGGTGAGCCGTCGCAGAACAGGTCACAGCCTGGGGATCCCGAGGAACCCAGCAGCTAGACAAAAGCAGTGATGCAGGACCAAGATCCAGGGACATGCGCTTTGCGGCCGTGTTGCAAGGTCCTTCCTCCTGTTTTGAACACCAGCTACTCACTCACGTAACCCTCTACTTCTAGTTACCAGTCTAGGTTGTGAAATTGTAAATATTGGAAGCAGTGAGCTATCTGCAGACCTGGGGTGCATGACTGCTTGCTGGAGTGCTGCAAAGTTCCTGTCCTGATCCCTGAACGATAAACCATCTCCAGATACCGTAGTGTGCTGCTCCTGGTGGAAGGGCAGCGGCTGGGGGCATGATATCTTCCAAACCTGCCTTAGTGATTCCCCTGTGCTGGGAAATCTTCCCATCAGTGTCTGAGTGCGTGCCCCACATCAGAAACCCAACCTTAGTGACACCAGAGCCTTGGTGCCTCCACTGAGGCTTCATGGGGACATGGTTACCTTCTGGAAAGGCTGAACACATACCTGTGTCCCCATTTTCTGGGTTTTTGTCCAGGGGAACAATGCTGCATTGTTTGCTGCTTGGAGTCACGTCTGGAAAATATTTCTGGGCATCTCAGGAAGCAGCTCAGAAGTCTTTATTATTTCTTGAGAAAGCTGAGCTTCTGCAGAATCAGAATCTTATCTGCAGCCCACACTAATTGATTGTGTTTATGTGTCGAACAGGCTGCATTCAGGATGTCGATTGAACGGAGAGATGATTTAAAAACATGAAGTGTTCTGGAGAGAGATTAAACTGTTTTCTTGTTCAGGGTTCTGTATCTCTCTGCCTGCCATGAAAATTGAACCTGCAACTATTAATAAATGAATGGACACATTTGCCAGTCTCATTGTGATGATATCGCCAATCCACAAGCAGTCAATGGATGAGTCACACCCTCAAAAGCAGGAGTTTTTAAATCATGGAGTTATTTCACAGTGTTGAGTTTTGGTTTTAATTTGTCTTCTGCTTGATGGACATTTAGGGTTAGTATTGCTGGGCTTTCTTCTGCAATCAGGAGGAGCAGAAACTTGGGTTTGTACTTTTTTTTTCAAAGATAGGGCACTTATGCTCAAGAGGAAACTTGTAATAATAGTAAAAGTGGAGAGATCTGCAGCTTTCTCTGTATCCTTTCGGTTGTGATTTAAAGCACCTTAAAGAAACAGCTCCCTGGGACAAGCAATGAATACAGTTAATTGAGGATTCTTGAAACTGATGTAGAGCTGGAACTTTTTCTCCCATCTTTCACTTTTTTTTTTTTTCTTTTTACCAAATTCAGAAGTTGTTACAGTAACATTAGCCACTGCATTCTCAGTGTCCAAACACCAGGACCAGCACTTTGGACAGGAAACCTGAGCATGGTAAATCCCAAAAACTTCCTCAAAGGCCTCGTTGCAATTTCTTGTCCTTGTTTGATTCCAGCCATTTGTGTGAGAGAGTTATTTTCCCAATATTTTGATGGCTATGTTAGAGCTGTAGCACTGTACTACAGCCTGATACTAATGAACCGTGATGGTGTTACAAAAACAATCAGGGTAGCCAGGTTGAAAAGCAGTTTGAAGGGCTGCAGAGGTTCTTTCAACGGTGAGTGACCGGGTAATACAATGACAGTTAAAATACGTTACCAGTGAATGCAAAGAATTGCACATAAAAAGAAAATAACCTTCTTCCCTCCCAAAAACCCCATAGAGTACTCGAGGGTAGTGGTGGTGAGTCAGACCTCGGCTAATGCTGCTCTGGGAAAGTGTCTCCTAATAAGTCTTTGGAAGCATTAGCACCATGTTCAGAGATTATGAGAGAGGCAAATAAAATGAAAGATTTTTTTCTACTGTGCATGAGTTCATCAATTTCTAGACTCATCAGTGCAGAAAAGAGGTATATGAGAGGTCATAGGAGAAGGCTAATGAAATCCAGAAATTAGGGAATGATTGTTCACCTTCTCATAAACTGGGCATTAGAAACCATCCAAGGAAATTAGTAGTTTTTAAGTAAATGAAAATATGTTTTCCTGCAACACAGAAGGGAGCTGTGGAACTCATTGCTGCATCATGTCGTGGAGGCTAAAAGCATACGCAGAGTAATTAATGGAGGAGAGACTCATGGGCTCTTACACAGAATAGTTCAATCCCAGCCTCGAGCTGAGGAGCCCAAATCTTCTGATAGTCAGCGGGAACACTGTAAGGAAAGGGGTGCACCAGGAGGAAGGTCATGCCACCTTCTCCTAACTTCTGACTCCTTCCACCTTCACTCTCCGGTGTTCATTATTGGGGAGGGGATGGTGGGCTGGCTCACCTGTGTGTTCCTGGGGGGCTGCCTTCTGGTTCTGGTTCTTGGGCTTGTGTAAGTGTGTGTGTCTGAGCAGCTTTACCAGCTTGGTAAGAAACAGCTGAGAGTCACGGGAGCACCTTCGCATATCCCATGTCTTCATGTATGTGTACACTTTTTTCCTGGAAAGCTGGTTTATGTAACTGAATTGCGTGTTTGATGTCGATGAAATAGGATCGTGATGCAGGTTACATCCTGCAGAGAAATCCAGGATGCACTTAGGAAAATCTCCACTAGTTGTCACTCCATCCCTGTTTTAAGGCTGACTTCAAGACCAATCCGAGCTCTTTTTGGGCTCTGTAAAAATGATGTCCTGGGCCCCAGATAACAAATACCTGTGACAAATTTTACCATGGAGTCTTTCCGAAACATGCTGATTGGAATCTGTTTAAATCCCAGAGGTGGCATCCTGTGCAAGTCTTGTTCTGTGGGTTTGGGTTTTCGGAATAATTTTTCTCAAGAGCTTGTTGTCCAAGGTCCAGGCTAGGCTGGACCCTAGTGTGCCAGCTGCTCTGTGCATACACAGCTCCTCTCCATGGAGAGGGGATGGTCTCAGTGGACGTGTTCCCTCCGGGAGAAGGAGAAGTTGCAGAAGAATGAAAAGGCTGTGGCAGTGCCTTGGTCAGCTTGGGTTGAGTTTTTGTACAATGTTTTCCTGGTGGAAGGTAGCAGGACTGAACAGGAGTGTGGTAGAAGGGTGCTGGCAGTGATGGGGAGGAAGGGGCTCCATAGAGGTGTTACATAGCTTGTTCCCAGCGTGGTTTCCTTGCTCTGGTTTCTTTCAGTTAGAAATCCAGGTGCTTGTTCACTGTGAATGTAAACTGTTTTACAGGTGCATGTTCTACCTGCTTTTATTGCTTCGGTAGAATCATAGAATCATGCAATGGTTTGGGTTGGAAAGGACCTTAAAGCCCATCTAGTCCCACCCCCTGCCATGGGCAGGGACACCTCCCACCAGCCCAGGTTGCTCAAAGCCTCATCCAGCCTGGCCTTGAACCCCTCCAGGGATGGGGCATCCACAGCTTCTCTGGGCAACCTGGGCCACTGCCTCACCATCCCCACAGGAAAACATTTCTTCCTAATATCTCATCTAAATCTCCCCTCTTTCAGCTTTAAACCGTTCCCCCTTGTCCTGTCCCTCCACGCCCTGATCCAGAGCCCCCCCATCTCTCCTGTAGCCCCCTTTCAGCACTGGAAGCTGCTCTAAGGTCTCCCTGGCGCCTTCTCTTCTCCAGGCTGAACACCCCCAACTCTCTCAGCCTGTGCTCACAGAGGAGCTGCTCCAGCCTCTGACCATCTCTGTGGGTCCTCTGGCCCCGCTCCAGCAGGACCTGGAGGTGATGCAGACCATCGCTGTGAGAGCTGTATCACCAATGAAGCAGTCAGTGCTGGCTCCTTTGGTCTATGGAAGGAGAAGATGGACAAGGAGTTGCCTGCTTGGCAGGCTCATAAGGGAAAAACGTTCTTGTCTCTACAGGCTTTGGCTTCAGTGAACATATGTTATTTGGGGTAGTAGTCAGTGATGGAGTCAGTGAGCAAGAGCAGTTAGGGTGTCCTCTGCATGCTCACTTTGTCAGTACTGTTCTGAGCTCTACCACCTGCACTCCAGGAGCAAGGACAGAGCACAGCAGCCTGCACTATGTGGCTGTAAAGGTCTGGCAGCCACTTGTTCTTACAAATCAGTTGCTGTTTCCAGCCTCTCAGTGCTCAAGTAGTAGGAAACGCTGTGTTTAAAGGGAAAAAAACCAACCAACCGAAAACAAACCCTACCAGAAAAACCCCAAAACAAACCCCAAAGAGAACTAAAAGGCCACAAGTAAACAGCAAAAAAGTACCCCCCAAAACCCACTTGCAAAACAAAACCCATCCCATTTTTCTCAATTTAAAGGAAATTATTTTATTTTCATCAACACTCCCTTTTTAGTGTAATGAAACTGAAAGGATTTGTTTTTCAATGACTTGTTCACTGTAACAGTAGAAGGGTTGTGCTGAGTTATTTCTATAAAATTTAATAGAAAGCATTGTTCAGTCCCTTCTCTCTCTTCCTCCTGACAAGGAGGAAAGAAAATCAGCTCCAACTGAATTGCTCTCAAGGTGTTTCAAGGTTAGAGAATGTTTCCTGCTCCAGCTACCCATTTCCTTTGAAATAATTATGTTTTGGAGATGCCGTGAGCCCAGGCCATCCAAATCCGTGTCAAGGGACCAAGGGATTGTTGGAAACCCGTGGGCAGGGGTTTATGCATTTGTGTCCCAGGATTTACTGTGTGTTGTTTGTATACCCAGATAAGTGAGATGGGGATTTTTATTTGCATGAGAAACATGTGCCTTTTTATCTCTATTCTATCAATCCATAATTCGATTGCTTTGTTGAAATCTTTATTGCACATCTTTTGTCTAATATTTTCTGCATTATTTAATTTTCTAAAAGCCATTTGAAAACCGTGGAGACTGGGCAATCCCCTCCCCTGTATCTTACATTTTAAATGTAGGGGAAAATGATCAGAAACTTCTTATTGCTCTTAATTGCCTTTTAATTATTTTACGCTTTAATTAAGTCTCACCATTCCTCATTAAGGGTATTGTTCAGGAAGTGTTTTAGTAATCCTGCACAAGCAACATCTGTGAAAGCTTTTGCTGGCTGGTGCCTTGGCAAGGAGAATTTTCACTAATGTCAGCAAATAGCACCGGATGGGTTTTGCTGCTCCGCTGCCACTTGGGGCAGCTGGGGGGAAGCTGTGGGGCAAAAGATAGAACCCCAAATGTATACATAGCCTAGGAAACACGTTCCTGAGGATGGAGCAGCCTAGCCTGGAGGTAATGATCGCACTCACAAAGTGACTGTTTCCATAGCTTCTGCTGCACAGCTCGGAATCTTTATTAGCCCATTTGGTGGCTTCCTTGATCCAAGCCATTTGGTAATAAAATAGGAGCTGCCAGACAGCGACTCCTTAGGTGCTTACATCATGTCTGCTGCGGTGGCAAAAAGTCTGAGGCAGGGATCGATGCGTTGTAACTCATGGCACGACTTACACCAGCCTGCCTGCATGGGAGGGGAGGGTGCTGCTGCCCCGAGCAGGACTTCCAGAGCTGCCTTAGTGCTCAGTGTGACACAGGCACAGTTTGATGTGCAGGAGGTCCTTCAGCTCAGCTGCTGACTCTTTAACAGTTGCACAAAATTCGATTCTACCACAACCAGACCTTGAGCTCAAGTGAAAAATTCCGGTGTGACTGCAACGTGAAGGATAAAGTACATGCTAAACTGAACAACTTCATCTGAGAGTAAGTCTGATGTAAAGCTGCTTAACTAAATGTAAAGCTCGAGGATTACTTTGAGGAGAAGTCTGAGGAGCAGTTAAGTTTTCCAAACAAGGTCCGTGCAGACGCAGCACCTGGATAACTTGGCAGCAAGGTGAGAGAAGCCTGGGAGATGGCAGTAGCGTTGAGGGAGGTTTTGCCAGCTTGTCCAATACACTGGGTGTTGGTTTAGGTTGGTAGGGCATGACTGTAAGATGAGTCAGATGAAAGTACATCTTATAGAATCATGGAATGCTTTGGGTTGGAAAGGACCTTAAAGATGATGAAGCTCCAACCCCCCTGCCATGGGCAGGGACACCTCCCACTAGCCCAGGTTGCCCAAAGCCTCATCCAGCCTGGCCTTGAACCCCTCCAGGGATGGGGCATCCACAGCTTCTCTGGGCAACCTGTTCCTGAGTATATCTTCATATACTGTAGTTAAACTCTCAGTGGAATGAACCCATATCTCCGTGATCGATGCACCTAAAGTATTCTGTTTGTGCAAGGGTTGGCGTTAGCTGGAAGAAGCTTAGCTCAAGGTGTTGCTATGAGCATGAAATAATTTGGTTGAGTACCTCATGGTGATCAATCTCATACGGGATCACTCTTCTCTCTTACCCAGAGAAGCAGAGATGCTCTGCTGGCTTTGTATGCATCTCTGTGAAAAAACCAAGTCATGTGGCACACGTCAGGATTGAAGTTGTGTACAACACTGTCTCAACCCTAGTTGACATTTTGGGTATTCAGCTGTGAATAAATGAGAGTCTGCCTTTCAGTTCATCAGGGAATCTGGCAAATGAGGAACCGCAGTAATTAAAATCTTGCTGGTGTGAAATCGTACTGCAAATACTTAGCATCTGCCATCCAGTGATTTTTAAATACTTAACAGGCTTTCGACTTTCTTATGGGGAGGTAAACATCAGTATCTCCCATTTTGCAGAGTGGCGTACAGAAGAGTCGAATGATGTTCCCTAGTCATATGCAATGAACCAAAGCAGAGTTCTTTGATCAGGATTTTAGCATTAATGTTGAAGGTCTTTCCATACGTGCAGTCACAGCTATTGCAACTGGTAGAGTAAAGTCTTACCTGCTGTGGGTGGAATATGAGTTTTTGGAACTTGTCAAACAGGGAGATATCGATGGCTTTCTCCGGAAGAGCTGGAGCCTTATGCTGGTGTGAAAGAGAAGGAGCTCTGGCTGTAAATTCACTTCTTCTTGCCCAGATCTTTTTCATCAGTAGAAGAGCAGAGCTGATTGTTGATTCTTAAGGGAATTTTTTCCTCAATCAAGACTATAAGAGCACTTTAAAAATACAGGTTAGAGCCTTACTTAGCATGTAAACCATATGAACACGCTGTATGAAATGGCTTATTGCAGGAGCGGTGCACTTGAAAGCAGTCAGATCAGTAGTAAAGTGTAGCTGGACCAAAATCTGTCAGAGAAGAATTGAATAATTGCTGCACATTGCGAAGTATTTCAAGTGGAACGTAAAAGACTCCTTCACCTTCATGGAAATGTGATTGCATTTCACATAAACCCCTGGAAACTATAGCTAGAGCCTGCCTTTAAGCTTGTGTGGGATGCCAGGGGGAGGTATTAGAAAGGGATTTGGGGGTTGTACAGCCCAGGTCTGCGTATTGATATAGACTCTGACAGACTATAGGCAAACCTTGATGAGACTGAAGAGAGAAGAAAAAAAATAACGAAAGAACTGAAAGAGATTAAATTTAATCCTAACAGAAGTGCCTGCTACCTCAGTGTACTCTGCTATGCTTTTTTGTGGCATCCTGCTTCCGAAGCTGTACCTGGAAAACCAAATCATGCTTCTAGAAGTCATCTGGAGTTCTGCTGTGAGGAGCGCATCTCTAATTCTGTCTAAAACCTTTAGTCAAAACAGCTGACAAGTATCTGTATGGTTTTCCTTATTCTGAGCTCCAAGGTTGCAGAACTCCGTTGTAACACCATTACGAGATTCATAGAATTGACATATTTAAACATTAAGTTGTATTTATTTTTTTCCACAAGAAAGTTCATGATGAAGTCACTGAAATGTCGTTTGTTTCTAAGACGGTATGTTGGATGTTCCTAATCCTGCAGACGAGATCACTGATCACATCCTGCAAGTATTAGCTGAACCTGAAGCAAAATAAAATTTTACAAGACAATAAAATTTGCTTATCGTCCAGCCGAAATGTAGTTGGGAAGAGGGGCTGTGATAACCATTTTGGATCGTACAATACCAGTTTGAAAGGTGGGAAAAGGAGGTGATAACACTCTTCTGTGAAACTTTAGGAAGACTGTAAGTGCAATGGGTTTAGTGCCATGACAAGCAATTTGTCCAAGATACCGGCATGAAGACACATCTAATACATTTGGTATTATTTATAGATTTTTATTTAAAGATTTTTAGGTGGCTGAGTTCCAAGACTACTTTTGTCCTTAAAGAGTTTGGTCTGACAGTCAGAAAGTGTGTGGTGATGATTCATCAGGTGTAGTGAGCACAAATACATTTTTGACAGATGCAATTAAGCTGTGTGTCTTAGCAACATTTTTCATAGCCACAGGTCAATGTACTCACAATTTATTCAGGGCTTTCTCTTAGGTGACGAATGGTGTAAGACAGCTGTTTTAGAAATAGGACTCATTTCAGTGTCAGAGGTGAGAAAACATTTTTTGTTGTGTGTAATGGGAAGGCCAACACCAGGGTCCCCGCAGAGGGAGCTTTAGGAAGCACCGCATCTCTATACTGTGTGGGCTAACATTGTTATAGAATCACAGAATCGTTTGAGGTGGAAGGGACCATGGAGGTCCATCCAGTCCAACCCCCTGCAGTGAGCAGGGACACCTTCCCCTAGATCAGGTTGCCCAGAGCCCCATCCAACCTGACCGTAAGTGTTTCCAGGGACGGGGCATCTACCACCTCCCTGGGCAACCTGTCTATGAAAGCCAGGAGTAGAGAGTGCTCCAGTCCCTGTTACAGACTCAGGATATTGTGCTGCCTAGCTCCCTGTTGGCCTTCCTGCAGATGCAGGAGGCTGGCTGTTCCACATCACCTGTGGGCACCATGCCACTGTAACATAGCTCCCAACCTCTCTGCTCCGGGACAGCATCTACCTTTTATTCTCCTGTGTGAGCTGGTGTTACACCTGGCAGCTCCAGCCCTGCCATCTCTCCCATTGTCCTCCTGTTGCCATTCATGCTTTCTGCTTGCTTGGTGAGCCACCACTCAACCCCAGAGTATCTTGGGGTGGAAGTCCCTAGTATAGCCCTGAAAGCCCCAGTCCAGTTTGACATGTGGAACTCCTTTTCTGTAGCCCTTCGGATACCAGACTGTTCCTCGGCCTTTCTCCGGTCCAGTTGTGTTTCTTGCTTTGTACTTTGAATGGTGGATTAGCCCAATTCAGGGGCTGAGGTCTGCTTGAAACACGGGACTGGAAATGTATAAAAAGATACACGCTAGGTTCTCTTGTGAACCGTGGTGGCAGTTCCCAGACCTATAGGGAACCTTTTCTT
>NW_010120207.1:0-1983 GCF_000699245.1 Pterocles gutturalis | reverse complement strand
ACCATTCTATGATCCTATGATTCTATGATAATTATATTGAAAAGATGGTCTTTTCTCAGAAGGACAGGTAAAAAACAGCAAGGAACAACATAAAGATGTTTGCTTTGTACATCACAGTCTATCTCCTTCATTGTAGGAATATTTTTTAAGTGAAAAGCCTTTTGATGAAGAGGAGAACTGATAAAGTTACAGCTGTTAGAGGCCCACATGATAATTCATAAGGTGTGTCAAACCTTCAAAGCATTCTAAAAATACAAAACAGAAATTACCCACTATTAGGATTGTTTTGAAACTAAGGTGTTTGTTTCCAAAATGCATATTAAAAAGAATTTCTCCCACACTGTTATTAAAAATGTTTCCCTGTTTCCTAATTTGTAACTATAAAGTTAGCTAAAGCAATCACAGACTGTTACCCATGACTCTGTAACATTCTAAGTAATTCGTTATAATTTCTTCAAAGTACAAATTTCACATCAAGGTGTATTTTATACAGATTCATATGACACAAATAATTTTACCTTCTTCTCATATATTAAAAGAATCAACTTTCAGTTGTGTAGGTAAACATTATTCTGTACATTTGAATACTCCAAGCTTTAGAAGCAAAAGGACATTGAACTGATTTCACCTTGCTTCTGTCAAGATCCTGTACAGTCTCTGCATGTCCAGGAGATTGGTAGTGGGTGCACTATGCCAGCACATTCCTCAAGTTACAGGATACAAAACCTCTGAGCTGGAGAAAGAGATGAGAAAGTTTTGTCTGTCTGTTCAGTCCAGTTTATACCCAGTGGACATCTTTCTTTAGGATGTGTTTTTGACTCCTTATAGAACCATAGAATCATTTAGGTTGGAAGAGACTCTCAAGATCATCGACTCCAACTGTTAACCCAACACTGCGAAGTCCACCACTAAATTATGTCCCTAAATGCCACATCTACACATCTTTTAAATACCTCCAGGGATGGTGAATCAACCACTTCCCTGGGCAGCCTGTTTGAATGCTTGATAACACTTTCAGTGAAATCTTTTTGTTCTAATATCCACCCTAAACCTCCCCTGGTGCAACCTGAGTCTGTTTCCTCTTGTCCTATCACTTGTTACCTGGGACAAGATACCAACACCTACCTCGCTGCAACCTCCTTTCAGGTAGTTGTAGAGAGTGATAAGGCCTCCTCTGAGCCTCCTTTTCTCCAGGCTAAACAACCCCAGTTCCCTCAGCCGCTCCTCGTAAGACCTGTGCTCCAGACCCTTCACCAGCTTCGTTGCCCTTCTCTGGACCTGCTCCAGCTCCCCAATGTCCTTCTTGTGGTGATGGGCCCAAAACTGAATACAGTATTCAAGGTGAGGCCTCAGCAGTGCCGAGTACAGGGGGACTGTCACTGCCCTGGTCCTGCTGGCCACATTATTTCTGATACCAGTCAGGATGCCATTGGCCTTCTTGGCCACCTGGGCACACTGCTGGCTCATATTCAGCCAGCTGTTTACCAGCACTCCAGGTCCTTTTCTGCTAGGCAACTTTTCAGCCACTCTTCCCCAAGCCAGTAGTACTGCAGGGGCTGTTGTGACTCAAGAGCAGGACCTGGCACTTACCCTTGTTGAATCTCATACAATTGGCCTCAGCCCATTGATCCAGCCTGTCCAGATCCCCATGAAGACCCTTGCTACCCTCAAGCAGACCAACACTCCCACCCAACATGGTGTCATCTGCAAACTTACTGAGAGTGCACTTGATCCCCTCACCCAGATCATTGATAAAGATATTAATAAGAATCACCCCAATACTGAGCCCTGGGGAACACCACTTGTGACTGGCCGTCAAGTGCATTTAATTCCATTCACCACAACTCTTTGAACCGAGCTATTGAGCTGGTTTTCTTTACCCAGCAAAGTGTACAGCCATCCAAGCCATGAGCAGTCACTTTCTCCAGCAGAATGCTGTGGGAAACTGTATCCAAGGCTTTCATAGAATCATAGAATCATAGA
>NW_010120206.1:1406-1616 GCF_000699245.1 Pterocles gutturalis | reverse complement strand
CAGCCTCGGTTCCGGCTCCACGGAAGGAAATCCTATCGGGATAGTAGGCTGTGGCATGAAAGGACACGTTTTAAAATAAAAGGACTCAAAGAGAGAAAATGAACCTTCCCGAGATTCAGAGCTGGGAATATTAAGTGCAAGGCGCAGCGTGTAAATGACTGGAGAGAGAGTTGCGAGGCAGTCCCCGGGAAACTGAGCCTGGGTGTAAAA
>NW_010120206.1:701-1386 GCF_000699245.1 Pterocles gutturalis | reverse complement strand
TACGAGATGCGGTTGTGAGCGTCGCTTCCCCCCTGCCCTGCTGCAGCCGCGCGATGGGAGGCTGTTCTCCAGGAAGGAGAGCTGCCGGTGAAGGAACATTGTCTGGCAGCTCGAGCCGCACCGTCCGCAGCTCTGAGTTGTGTTCCTGGATCTGCCGGCGGCTCGCTGTGTTCGGGGACGAGCCGGGGCGGCTGTCGGTACGCAGGGGTTCCAGCTCTAGGATGGGAGGAATACTTTTCTAACTCGGAGGGAAGTTGGGAGGCTCAGCAGCCGCGTGCGCGCACGGTGCTCGAGGATGGGTGAATGGAGAGTGGGACAGAAACGCGGAGTGCGAGTCCCGTGCGTGTGGGTGTCTGCCTGCGCTGGTTCGAAAACATTGGCTGCGAGTGTCTGCAGAGCAGCTGTGAATGTTGGACTGTAGATAAGGAGAGGAGCAAGGATGTTGTTTTCCAAACCCTGCGCGGTGCCGGGAGCCCTGCTCCGATGGCCGGGTGTGGCCTGGGAATGCACCAGCAGGATCCAACTTCCCCTTGCCGAAGAGGAGCCGCACGCACGCTGCCTGACCCTTGATCGCTCCGTGCCTTGAACGTTGGAAACAGAGTGATGGGACTTTACTGCGGGGCGAGGAGAGCTCTCCGGAGAGCTGGGAAAGGCAGGAAGGAGGAGGGCGGCAATGGCGGAGCCG
>NW_010120206.1:386-673 GCF_000699245.1 Pterocles gutturalis | reverse complement strand
GCCGCTGTCACTCCCGTCGGTGGCATGAGTGGCGTGGAAGTGGGGAAAAGGCGGCCGGTCCCGAGACAGGCGCTGGTAATGGATTGCGTTCTGTTTTCTAATGAAAGTTTCATTTGAAGTTTGTTTACAGGAAAGAAGAAATTAGCAGAGAGAATTCTCCTGAGATCCCAGAGAGGAAAAAGAATGAGCTGCCTGACTTGCAAGCCAAAAGAGGGTGGAAGGGTAGATGAGATTTACCGTATTGCTCCGAGTCGGAGTTGTTGCTGCTGTTGAGAATCGCTTCCTTG
>NW_010120206.1:0-202 GCF_000699245.1 Pterocles gutturalis | reverse complement strand
GCACTGGGCAGCCGGTGCTCCGGGGTGCTGCTGCCGGGTTCTCCCGTCCCTGGGATTGTCCCTGGGGTGGGGCAGCACGAGGAGGTCACAACGCCCAGCCTTTGGTCACCCCCGGGTGTCCTGAGGACGAGCTTGCTGGTGTCCCAGCGGGCAGTAAGGGATGCAGCCGGAGGGCGGTGGAGGATGCTGGAGCCACGGTGAC
>NW_010120205.1:2421-2699 GCF_000699245.1 Pterocles gutturalis | reverse complement strand
CCAGGGCTTGTCCCATGGGCTGTCCCATTCCTGAGCCCCCGGCCAACCCATGCCCATGCCATGCATCCCGTTAGACCCCTTGCAGCCCAGGCCCCAGGCTGGGACCCCGCTCACCTGGAGGGCATGGCTGGCAAAGCCCAGCCCCAGCTGCCGGCAGACGACCATGGCCTCGTTCAGCCCCCACTGCGCCCCACACACTGCGCCCCACTGCAGCCGCCCCTGCACGGGGACCAGCACCTCCACCACACCCTCATCGGGGCTGCGGCCCCCCACCAGCC
>NW_010120205.1:2086-2401 GCF_000699245.1 Pterocles gutturalis | reverse complement strand
AAAGAGGGGCTGAGCTGGAGCATGGGGCAGACCTCCAGCCCTCCCACCAGCACTGCAATGGGGGAGGCAGCCCCATGCATCCAGCTGAACATCTCCCCCACCTTCCTCTCCCTTCCTCCCCACAAGACCACTTTTGCCACCAGCTCATCCTGCAGCCCTGTGCCCCCCCATCCCCTGGGCCACCCCGGGGCTGCTCTGATCATCTGCGCGGGGCACAGAGTTTGTGGGGACAGGGGCTGTGCGATGAAGCTGGGGCTCCACAAGCTCTGGGAAGGAGGAAGGTGCTCACCTGGCTCTGGAAGTCCATGTGGGGCA
>NW_010120205.1:0-2041 GCF_000699245.1 Pterocles gutturalis | reverse complement strand
CGGCATCCTGGAAGCGGCACTCACCCAGGGAACGCTCGTGGCCGGTGCATCGCACATCACTCATGTGGATGGGCCCCAGGCCTGAAGCAGAGGCCGGGTTAGTGCTCCCTGCTCCATGTCCATCCTGGAGCAGGGAGTTCTCCCACTCGCTTTACCCCTGATCTGGGGATTCCCTATGACCACGGGGATGCCCGTGGCAGGAGAAGCGAGGGGAGCCCTGTCCTAGCGCAGGCTGGAGCTGCCTGGACATCCCAGGATGCGCCAGCAGCACTCAGTAAACCGGGGCTCTCCCCACAGTGTCACTCCAAGCCCAGCGATGCCCTGAGTCCCTGCCGCACCATCTACCTCACCTTGGCCCATCTGGGCTCCTGCCAGGGCCTGCTTCGCCGTCCCATAGCCCAGCTGCCGGCACACCACGCTGGCCGCGGCCAGGTCCCACTGCTTGTCACACACGGTGCCCCACTGCCCATGGCGCAGCACCTCCACCCGTCCCTCACCGGCGTGGGTGCCTGCTCGCAGCCGCACTGGCATCACCTGGGCATGGGGAGCAGCTGGTCAGTGGCCCCAGGGGAGGGCCACCTGTCTGCACCATGGGCACGGGTGCAAACGGCGTGGCCGGGTGTTGCCCGGCTCTGAGACCCTCCATCAGCAGGCTGGGGCATGGGGCCATGCTGGGGCTCACCTTTCCTGGGGAGGTCTTGCTCCTGCCCTTGCCTGTGCCCTTCTGGAAGGCAGGGCCAGGGAGGCAGCTGACGATGGCGTGCATGCCATGGGGACAGGCGGGCTGGTGGGGGGCCAGTGGGGCCACCTGCGTGGGGCAGAGGGCCAGGTGGGGCTCCACACCCTGGCACCGCACCCTGTGGACCCAGAAGCTGTTCTTCTGGCTGAGGTTCTTCAGGCTGCAGAGGGAGAGGAGCAGGAGCTGGTGTCAGTTCAGGAGCCGGAGTCAGCTCAGGAGCTGGAGACTCTCCCCAACCCAATGCCTGTGCTGGGCGCCCACCCAGGGCTCCCCTGCCTGCCCTGCCCAGGGCTCAGCCCTACCTGGAGTTGGGGTCCTTCAGCTTCATGTTCCAGAGCTTCCTGTGGGTGCACAGAGACAGGAGGTTGAGGGGGGCGGGGCTGTGCCAACCCTGCAGGGCTCCAGACTCCTCACCCCATCATCCCTGCCCCTCACAGCACTTCCTGGCAGGACCTGGAGCCATGGGTCCTCCCACAGCATGGCAGCGTGAGGACAGGTCCTCTCCCCACCGGCAATTACCGTGCCAAGCCCGGCTGTGCCATGTGTCCCAGCGGCACTGTGTGACTCCTGGCACCCACAGGGGCTCATTATGGGCTGTATTTATAGCCCCAGCTTGAGGGGGGGTGAAGGGGCTGAGGGCTGCTTGCCTCTCCTCTCCTTCCACCCACACTTTGCTGGCCATGGCTGGTGACTTCCTACCACCCCGGCTGCTACTGAGACCAGATCTGCCCCTCCTTGAGGCCCCAAGAATGGGACCCAGGCACGACCAGGACATACCAGCATCCTTCCCCCAACACTCCCCGGTATCCTGGCCAGCCAGCCACCCTGCCCCACGTGCCCCACGGCTCTCTCCCACATCCCTACCGGTAGAAGCTGGTGTTGACGTGCTTCTCTTGGGGGAAGCCCAGCATCCCGCAGACCACACGGCTGTTGTCATCGCACCCCTGCCTCCAGCGCCCGTTGTGCTTCACCTCCACGGCACCCTCTGTCACTGGCACACTCAGCTTGGCCCGTGCCAGGACGGGTTTGAGCCGAACCTCCTCCAGGCTCAGCCTCGGGACCTGCCGCAGGGGGCACAGGGGTGGGCAGGGGGACTCCAGCATCGAGGGCAAGGTGTGCAGGATGGGGAAAAGATGAAGGGTCAGAGGGACCTGTCCCAGCACCCCCCATCCATCCTGCTGGGCACTCACCTCTCCCAGGTGACCAGAGGTGGTGGCCTGGTGGGGGGCACCGGGCAGGCGCTGTTCAGAACACACCACACCGGCATCCTCGCCATGGTGGCAGTCACTGGTGCCCCAGCCG
>NW_010120204.1:121113-162636 GCF_000699245.1 Pterocles gutturalis | reverse complement strand
ATTATTTATTAAAATAAATAAATAAATATACTTTTAGTTACCCTTTTCTAAGATTCATACATAGGTCCTGTCTTATGTTGCTGTTCAGGAACTGATATAAGGTAAGTGTGAGGAAATGGGATTATAACTGAGTATTCAGGAAACTGAAGATATCATAGTGACATAGGATTCATGTTCCTAGCTGTGCTCCAACTAGCAGTGCTAGCAGAAGCAGTAAAAACATTAGGGCCCAAGCTTCAAGAAGAGTTATCAACTACAATGTGCACCAATGGTCAGTCTTCTTCTGGTTTGTGTTTTTAATGGTCACTTGTATTACTGGCAGGGCTGGCCATGGTGGCTGGCAGAGGTGGGGAGATAATGGTCCCGAACCTGCCTGAGCGTGGGATGTGTCAGAACAGCCATGGGAGCAGTGTGCCCCCAGTGACTCTGCGCTCAGCTCTCTGCTTTCCAGTGGGAAGTTCTGATCTGGAACTTCTGAGCCATCAGACATGGGACTTCTGGCACTGACCCTTCTCCCCACCTGTGCTAGCTGCTGGCCCCCCCAGGCTGGGGTCCTGCTGAGCTCGTAGCTCACAGAAGGGAAAGTGTGCCAGGATGGACCTCTGCCCTGGCTAACATTCACATGTCCAAGCTGTCTTGCACTTTGGCAGGGGCAGCTAACTCCTGCCTTCATCTTTCTCTCTAAGCATCTTCTTGCATAGGCTTTCCTCTGCAGGGAAGCCCAGGAGGATGGCTTGGCTGCCAACCATCTTGGCCTCTCCAGCACCCTTTGCCCTGCCCTCTGCAATCTTTCATCCTGGAGGCTGCCACTTCATGACGGGTGCTGAGGCATCTCCATGCCAACAAGTGCCAAGAGTCGCTAGTGCCAAACTGACAGTATTCTCTGAGTGCTTGATAGGCTTACAGTGGTTCCTCTAGCTAGAGTGAAACAAACAGCTATACGGATATACCCACTAGTAGTAGCAGTTTATCCAATAGATCAGAGCATTTCATATGAGTAAATTTTAACAAAGTAAAACCAAAGTAACAGATTTGTCTTTCTGTCACTTTCTCCATATATATGATCCCCAGTTTGAAGTTGTTTCAGTGTAGAATATGGCACACACTTGGATCAGTTCTCCCTTTGAAGTCTGCAGACTTCTTAGAAAACATATCTGCTTTTCAGATCAGAGAACTTTAAATTATTTTCTTTCTTCTCCTAATCACTTTGCCAATTAGGATTCAAAATTCCCACTTTTATCTCCAGTCCAAGGGAAAAAAAAACACATAGAAAATTCTATCTTGACTTCTTTTTTTCTTAATAGGAATTAAAGAAGCAAAACAACAGTGAAGGAAGAACTGTTCCTATAAAATTCCCAAATATATGCACAACAATATGTCAGTTTCTCTTTAAAAAAACTTAAAGTCTTATGTACATATTTAGCAGATACAACGATAGGGTGAGAATAATAACTTGGTTTTGATGGCTTTAATGTGAGTTAAGTTAGAAGGTAATATAATTACTCTCAGTAGTTTAACTGACACAAGGAAAAATTTATCTTTCAAAGAGCCAACACGAGATCTACACATACATTAGATTATCTGTACATTCTGTTGTGGGGATTTCAGTAATCTATAGGACCCTTTCAGATTTCTGCCCCATGGCAAGTTACATCTATTGTGAATATTGTCAGCGTGACTTTGACCTTCCTCTTAGTAGTTACACATATTTCTTTATGGTAGGACACACAGGACATTAGGGTAAATGAAAAAAAAAAATCTTTCAAAACAGAAGCAGCCAGTGTTAACATTCCAACATTTCAGCTGAGTGGCTTAGAGACAAAACCTATATTTGCTTTTGTCAAAGTCAAGGACTTGATTTTTATATGTACTCATACACAATTAAGGTCCTTTTATGTTTATTCTCACCCTGGGTGCCACTCAGGAGTGGCAGAAAGATGTCCATTCCCTTCACATGAATGACCTTGAGTGACAGGACCATGGAGGATAGCTGAGAATTGTGTGACACATGCTCTTTTCATGCACATATCCAAATCTTCAATCCCAGCATGTGTTCATTATCACAGCCTTCATAAAGGTGTTTTAAATACTTCTCCAGCCTATTGTTCCCAGAGCAACAACTAAAAAGAGAAACAAAGAGAAGATAGGAAAGAGTATAAACAGATAAGGCTGCTACAGTATTTGCAGCATTTGTAATTGCATTGAGAATACTGGGAAAATAGTGTGAATATTATTTAGCAACCTGGTTATTTTGTAATGTTACGAGAATGAACATTGTGTTTTCAGATGTTTTTACTGGAGTGAGCTTGCTGAGAGAAATTAATTTATGAAGGTCTTTTCTAGCAAAAAATGCAAAATTACGTTATAATTTTAATTTATTTAAAATATTTATCATGTAAAGGTGACCATGAAAACACCTAAACCAAAACTTTTCAGTCTGTTAATCAATATGTCTTTATTACTACAGAACGAAAATGCCACTTAAGAATAGCACACAAATTCAGTAGTCAACCTGAGCGATGAAGAAATTAATCCCAGGAGCTAGAGATTCATCATAAGTGTAGTTCTTCTTTGTTGGGTTCACTGTCACAACAGGGTTTCCTCAAAGCGTGAAATGAAGCCATAAGTATTATATTTGCAGAACGAACCCATACTATCATATTTATACCTTTTTGGGAAGCGGTAAGCTCTTGTGTCTTCTTTACCTCCCCTAAAATCATCTCTACCTGCGTCACTTCTCACTCCCTGGAGAAGCTGATATTGATTCACTAGTCAGAATAGTTTGGAAAATTTTTCAGTACTAGTGATTGAAACTGTGAGAAACAAAGTGGAAATATCCTTACATTCATGCTTTTTGCTTTTTTAGAAAGAAAATTAAGAATACATTAATTCCACCCATTTCAATGAATTTACTAGAAAGTTGTAGAAGGTACTTGATAATAAATCTAAGTAGTAAGGCAGAAATTCTTACCTTTTGCATGTCCTTGCCTTCTAAAGTACAGGCCGATCTGTGTTATAAAAGAATACGGACTCCTTTCAAATATGTTGTTTATCAGGCTCCTGACTTCTGCTAAATTGTGCCCACATATACAGAAACAGTAGAATACTGCCAGGAAGGACATACGCACCTCCAAACTCACATGTCCTTATAATTTCTCATTGACAGTCACTGAGTCACATGAAGACAGTCTTGCCCTTCCCTTTGTCAAATTTGAAGCAAGCAAGTTTAACTATCACACTAATCTGTTGATTTTCTAAATAGAATAGTTTTTCAAAAATATACATATATGACTGTAGGTATGCTAAATTATACACAAAGTATATTTGCATATACTTTGTATATTACAAACTGCCTGTACCTCCCCTTCTGTCGGCAAATATACATATATCAGTAGGTCAACTTGAAAAAATTTTAGTGTATATGTAGTAATAGAGTGAAATAAATATATTTTATGTAATTTTATTTTTTCACAATGGAAAAAAGGCTAAGTGTATAATTACAATAGTGAAAAATGATTGTTTACAATACAGTATGTATTAAATAGATACATTAAGTTCATACAGAAAATGGGTATAGTATATATGATACATTTTTACGTAAACTCACAAAAATCTAGTTTTGCTCTTCATTTTTCAAAACTACTGCACAATCTCAGATCAATCTTTTAGCAAATCTTTCTTTCCAAAATAACCTCCAAGCTACCAAATTTCAGTGTCAATGGCAGGCGTTTGAGATAATGTCAAGCAACTGTATATGATTTCTCTAGACTGGAAAATATGGCACCTTTATTTGGCTAAGACTATGCCTATGATTTATATTTAGGTCCATATATACTCTCTGTATAGCATGTATATGCATCTGTGGTGCTTATGTAAGTGATACATTATGTATATGCTCAATTTCACTGTATTGCAATAAGGTCAGAGAGAGAAAGAATCTTATTTTGTCACTGACCGTCAAAATAGCATGTTCAAAATTCTGTCCTGTCTGGAAAGAATAATAATAACAGAGATATAAAACTTTTTTCCTCTTTTTTTTATTTTATATTTATTTCTGTATACTATGTAGAGTAAGAAACTTACTCTACAGTTTACAGCATTTCAGCTGGTTGGGATTAGCAGCCATGGTACAAATGAACAGAATAGTGAAAATGCAAATTCTAAATACATTGGACACAAGTTCATGGGTAGCATGTGTGTAATATTTTCTGATGAACTGTAAGCTTGACTTTGAGGTGCTGTCTTGTTGATAATAGGACTGTAATAGAAGTTTTTCTTGTACAGATTTACATTTCAGATTCATATGCATTTAACCTGAAATAGTCTATCTGCATTACATGAAAAATGAAGTAGAATAATCTTTGGAAGAAACAGCGTATGTCCATGTATAAAACAGTTTGTTTGTCATTTGAAATTAAGTTTCTAGATTTTTTGTTTTTCTTTGGATGGGAAAGTCTTTAAAATGGAGGTCACATGGCATTTAAATGATGGACAACTCTTGAGCTCACAATGTGTTGTAGCAGCTGCTGTCACATGCCAAGGAGAAGAACCAAGTGACATGCTCTGAGGTTTCATTTAGTGCTTCATTTAAAAGATGGCCAACTGATGAATCAAAGGCTTGCTAAGCCATTAGGGTATTGCTTTTATAAATGAAGCTCACATACCATTTAAAACAGGAATTAGTATCTTCAGAACTAGGGTTTCTTAATAGCTTACTGTGGACAAACATATTAGCTTTGTTTATCTGTAGACATGAAAATTAGTGTATGTATTAGCTACAGGGAAAGGTTTCCCCATAGACCATGCTCCACAGTGCTGGCTGGTGAATATTTGATATATTATTACATATTTATATTCCGGAGTTTGTGCAGTGATTGTAACAGTCAGGCAGATTTAGTACCCAAAATAGTTTATAGCCTCAGAGGAAAGTGTCACTATAAAAATATTCATTTTGTCTTAGTTCTTTATACACAGTACCTTTTTTTCTTTTTTTCCCTTGTGAAATCAAACTTGAGATAGAATAAGAAAAACAATTGCAATCTTTTTGAGCTTATATCCATTCTATTCCAAGTCTCCATGCTAACGGGGAACACAAGAACAAAGATGCACAAGTTTTGGACTTGTGACATACATTTCCCAATACTTCTCTACTACTCTATAGATAAGTATAACAAGATGTAACTGAGACTATCGCAATGAATATTCACCATCATATATCTGCAGTGGCAACTTTTAGTTTAGAAGTAATCATAATCATATGTAGTTTGTTACACATGACTTGTTAAAGTTTTGCAATGGTGCTTCATTTTGCCAAGTGGAGTGAAATATATGTATCTACTTGTGTAACGTATAATGAGATAGAATCATTTGAGACTCTCCTTCAGCGGTGGGAGCTGAAATGTTTAAAAATTATATCCAGTGTCAGTACAATGAGAAAGCTAGCCTGAGCTGGTGTGAATGTTCACTTGCCTTTTCACTCCATCTTAGCCTGACCACTGGCCATGGAACTGAAGTTGGCCTACTATCAAGCTCACAGTCACAAGTACTCTGTGCAGCCCAGAGAGAAAGACTGAGCACTCAGGGTTATCCTTCTGGACAGTCAGTAGCTAGTTACAGTAACATTGAGATGCTCAAGGTAAGTCTGCTGTCAAAAGCAAAGAGGGACTGAGTAATTGTTGCCTAATTGGAGAAATCTATATGCAAAGGAAAAAGGGTGGAAAATAAGACAGTACTAAGTCCTACCTGCGCTGGTCTCAGACAACACGTCTTGAACTGGTTTAAACCTCAGTTTCAACTGCACTAAGTTATTTGGGTCAGTTTAAATTCAGGATGCCCTGGAGACAATCATGACTCTTGATGGAAATTATTATGAATAATGGGACTATTTGACTATAAGTAGAAAATATGTTCCCTGTTGAATCACTGTCACCCCAGGCAAGAATATTATTCTCCCAACTCTTTCTTGTGTCCTTCTCCCTTCCTCCCTTCTCCGTTTGCTGTTCTGTCTTTACCACATTCAATAACTCCCCTAATGGCTACAAGCTGCATTGCAGGAGTTGGAAATTACTTTTCATCGTCCTTCTGCTTTTTACCCTTTTGGACTTAGGCTTTGACGAAGTCCAGAGGGACAGTCAGATGCTGATTATGTTTTCTTTTTTTGTTTGTTTTTAACACATTACCCCTATCCAAAAGACAAAGAGAGAAAGGCATAATAAGAAACGGCCACCCACTGCATAATACCTGTTCTCTCACATAGTCACACTGTCATTTAGAAGTACTACTTTGGAAGTGCTCTACCATATGCTTGTTATCTGTGATCCCAGAAGACTCTTCCAAGACTATTTATTAACTGTGTTTTCTGGAAATTTTTGAAATTGCAATATGTTCACTTCCCAGACTTCCTACCTCAAACAGCAGAGGTTGAGTACCACGTGTAAAACACTCTTTGGTCTACTGATACTGACCAGCCTAATAATAGTGGTAGTATCAAATACTATTAATTTAAAACTATTTTAAAATGACTCAGTAAATACTGTGGTCAACTTATTAGTACAATTATTAATATAGGACCTCAACTGGTTAATATTCTTAATTATGATGTAGGAAGCACAGGTCTAGGAGGCAAATTTGACTTTCATATGGTCTGAAAAGCAAAATAAAGTTACATCTTAAATATATGAGTTAATGCCACAGTAAGAAATATTTATTTCTAATAAACCTGGGTTAGAAGTCTAGCTTCCATAAAAGGCAGAAAATAGTTGAAAAATAATGTAAGACATGTCACAGTACAATATAGTACAATAACATCTTCTTCCTTCATGTCTTTCCATCATAAACCTATAATTAAAAAAAAATATATTAATTGTTCTATTATGAGTGCAGAATGGAAACCGTTACAGAGTTGTTCCTGTGCATCACTTTCGATTCTGAGGTTAGCTACAGAAAGTGTGGAATATTCATAGGAGATAATGTCAAGATCAGCTTTCAGACTGCATACAGAAGGGCAGATTTAGATATCAAAAGCATTCATCATTGGGACAGTCAAGGTTATCAAACCTGTTGCAACAGAACATTGAGAATCTGCTTTGCTATAAAAACTGCATCCAGGAAAACATTGTCATGAAAATATTTCATCTGGAAACCATGTAGTTATAAATGATAGGATAAACTCTTTGCATTTCTGAAAGCACATTATGTCACGTTAATTTTTGAAATACATTATTTTTCTGCACGGTTATACTGAATAAAAGAGCAAGAGCATTTAGTTTTCAAATTTCCAGATTAAGAATCAGAAAGACATAAAAAGACTCTGTCAACTAAGCACATAGTTTTAGTTGTGACTGTTTCCATGCTTTCAATCAAATACTTATTTTACAATCATCGGCATGGCTCCATACATCATGAAGACAACTACTGCCAAGTGTTTCCCCTTTCATATACACTTGAGAGAAAGCTTGTTTCATCGTGTCAACAAGACGAAATACTTGAAAAATTGAAATGCTGTCAACTATGTCCTCAAACTTCTGTAACTAAATATATATGTATTTTTTTGCAAAATTCAACTTTTAATATTATTACTATTAATATTGTAATAGTACTTAGAATTCCAGATAAAGTGCCAGCAGTGGAAAACAACTGTCTACCCTCAAAGAATTTACGGAATATAGGTTAAAAGTTAATGTTGAGTACTCTCTTGTTCCCATATACAACTGTCTATTAGGCAGCCTTTTGTTATACTGCTCTTTGAGCAAGAAACTACAGGTGGTACCTGTTTCAAATTGAGCCCAGACATCTAAAAGTTATATGTTCAGCATAAGCTACTGATCTAGAATATTTCTCTTGCCAGTGGGACAAGAACATACTTCTGGAAGGTGGTGAAAATGAGCAATATCCCGGATGTGACTCTCTCCAAGTGGCCGGAATCTTTCTCCCGACGTAAAACATTTTTCCAAAGTCTCATTATATGACAGGTTGACTACAGACAGAATCTGTACAAAAGACTCATAGAAAGTGTTTTCCTGAAGTCTTTTGCTTCTCTGCATAGATGTCTAATGCTGAACTGAGTGTTAGTTGAATAAAAATTGACAAAATTAATACCACAGAGGTCCAGCTCTGAAATTTTATAGATATAATCCCATAGGCTTTGATTTGTGTTTGCTTCATAGAGTGACATAATTCTACTGCCAAAACTTCTAGTTGTGCCCTGTAATAAATAATGAAAATATGATTTTCAGAAGGGAATAACAAAAATGTTAAATCCATCTATAATGTGTGTGTTGTTTTATTTTTTACAGACCTACAAAAATCAAAAAGTTCTAATACTTAAGTAAGCAACTGCACTTATAAGGGAATTACACAGTGAAATAAATAAGGGCATCCTATTTTAAGAAGGATAGCACAACACCCATATTTTGCTCATTAGGATTTCAGTAATGGTGATTCAGAAATGGACAACATCTACGCATAATCAGCAGGGGTCTGATTACAAGTGCTTGGATGATTAAGTTCCCTGTGGGGTTTGTCCTAAATAGGTAGTCCTTCGTTTGTGAAGTTTACCACACCCAGCAAGGATATTTTCCTTTTGGAACTATGTCTCGATGCAATAATTTTTCGTCAGGTTAACTGCAACATCAACTTCAAGTCAGAAATTGCACTTGAACCCTCCACCAACCATGTACATCAGTTAAAAAAGATTACACTTATGGTGTCTGTAACAATAATTGTTTCCTTGTTTAAAACAAGGGAAAGCTGCCTTTGGCACCACATTATCCTTATGGTCCATTATTAAGCGTTACCTTGTAAAATTCAAATTCAGTGAAAAAGTCTTTCAAGTGCAGAGTCCTACACTTGTCTTATTTCTGTTACTATGCTTATGGTTTCAAAGTTTTTTTTTTACCTTTCTTCTCTTCATAGGAAATGATCTATTTCTAGTTGCAGTGCATGAACTAGGACATGCTCTGGGCTTGGAGCACTCTAATGATCCCACTGCAATCATGGCTCCATTTTACCAGTACATGGAAACTGACAACTTCAAACTACCTAATGATGATTTACAGGGCATCCAGAAGATATACGGTATGTCATACTCTAATTAAGCAATTAAGATTTTTGCTTTAGAATATGAGGTCTTCCTGTCCATGCCACCTCCCCGAAAGAGTCTATTAACTTAGACTCTGCCAGTTGTTATGCCAGAGGCCTTCTTGTGAGTAGGCCAGAGATTTTGATGAAGCTATTTTACTTTGTTTCTCACTGTTCACAGCTTGCATTCAAATTTGCATTCAGCTGAAATGCTAATTTTAAATCTTTTAAAAAGCCATAAAGCGAATATCTGCAAAAGGATCCCAAACTATGAAAATATTAAGAAATGCAGGCCTTTAACCATAATGAGCTTATTTCCACAGTAGTCCAAGCTCATGTAACTTCATGTTCCTTCTCAGTTTATCAGGTATAATACTAAACAGTTCCCTGCATGTACAAAATTAGTGGTCCCATAAAAACCCTTTCTTGTGATAAATCTAGCAAGTTGATCTCAAAATAATGTTAATACCAGCCCAAGATTTTGAGTTACCTAGGAGGAAAAAGAACCACTTCTTTAAAATATGTTTGTTTAGTTTTTTTGTGGCCTGATATAAAAGACACATGTGATGTAAATAAATTGTACATGTATTGAATTCAATTTGAAAAGGCAAGGTAATTTAAAATTAAAAAAAAAAAAAAAGACAAAACAATAACATTATTCTGATTATGGGATGAATGTAACACTAACTCCCATATTACTGCTCCTTACATTTCCAAATAAATGATTTTGTTCTTGATTTTAAAGACTTTGATTCTGTTGGTATCTGTTAATAGTCTCTTTCTTTCCTATAAAAAAATATTTTATTTTCTCTCCTATAGTGAAAAATCTGTGGTTATCTATGTTAATGCTACATATCCAGTACATATCATTTGGAACTGTCTTACTTAATATTCCCCAATTAATTCTGCATTGGATTCAGTTTTGTACTCAAAATTATTTTCAGTTTGAAGGTTTGTCAGATTTATATTGGGTCATTCCTTGTTTATCTTTACTGCTAGAAAAGACAACTATGTTCGTGTAGAATTACCATATTGCTAACTAGAACTCTGCAACCTCCATGGCATTTTATATTAACAAGCTTTTTAAAATATTATATTAACAAACACTGTTATGTATTTTCATCAAACGTATATAGCAATTTCAAAATGATTGGCTGATCAAGTTTTGTTTGGTTGGGTTTTTTTCCTGTGTGATTAGCTGGAAGGAAGGTTGTTTCTCATGACCTCATAAGTTGGTAGTCTAGACTTAAGGGCTAGACAAGAATATTTTGCTGAAAACTAACTGCTAAGCTCTAGCAGCTGTTGGCTATACATTAGGAGAAATGTGTTACCCCTGGGAAGTAATATCTGACATCACCACCAAATGGCATATGAAAACTTTGGTTTGGGGTTAAAAACTTTCCAACATGAGCTACTACAAACTGATTCCTTTACTCCCTTTAACATCAACAGGTGATCTAGAATCATATGCCTCGATAAAAATGTCACACCTATTTAAATAATTACTTTGGTCTGCAGTATTCCTTGAAACACCATTATTAACTGTAAATTATAAACGTCACAAGCCTTAAAATTGTGAATTAAATAAATGCCTTATTAAATTGCATGACAACCATTTGGCAAGTTTAATATTTCACTACATAGTTCATCTTGTTCTTTAAAAAATATACTTTAAAAAAAAAGTATCAGAAATTCAAAATCTATTCATGCAGTTTTAGAGTTGACTTACTATTCAAAAGTCTTCCTGAAGAATGCAAATTATATTTATTTTTTAAAGTCAAAATTGATTATGTAGTTAAATTATTTAGAAAGAGGCCTAAATAGAATGAGCAAAATTAAAGTGTTCATCTTGTTTCCAGAAGTCTTACTGATACAGCTGAAACTTCTTATATTTTTGTACATGAAAACGTAAGTAAATGTAGTAATATATGTAGAAAAGGAAAGGAATTTTCAGTACGCCCATTGCAAGTCATTCAATATACCTTTAGGGTTATGAACAGCATCTGTCTAGGATGGCCTTTTGACTTTCAGGTAGAAAAATTGTGAGTGAGATAGTTATTGCATCTGTCATCAAACTCTGTATGTTATGACAGAAAATGTATTTAAAAGAAGAAAAATGTTTTTAAACTGCTGTACAGAGTTTTAGTTTTTCACTTTTGTTCTTTTTCATCCATTTATCCTTAGAACAATTCCTTCAATTGCCAGGTATCTAACTTTGTAAGAATCACTGGAAAATAAAAATTAAAATAAGAAGTAATTAATTTCAGAATATTGAAGAAAAAGTGAATTATGGTATTTGTTTATGTGGATGCCTAGGATTTGAAGTCCAGTTTCAAGAGCTCCTATACAAGCCAAGGGGCATTGGGGAAAGCTGGGAATGTCCTCTCGCTAATGCACATGACATTACTTGGCCTACAAATTGGGTCAGTAGGAAATATCAGGTGCACTACAGATGTGCGTATGTGATTTGATGAGTGGAAGTTAAAAATATGGGTTGAAAATCCATTGGCTGATTTAATTAGGAACACGGTTTTTGTTTTCTTTATTTCGTACAGTAGACAATGATTCCATTTTTACAGTTCTCACTCAGTTGGCAAAGTATGTGCTATGAATTACTTATAATCTGAAATGATGGTGGACTATTCATCCTTTACAGGTTTTAATGGAACATTGTTGCAATAAGGAAGGAAGATTCTGGATAGTGAAAATTAATTATTTTCTTCATTCATGCCTTGGTTTTATGGTAGCCATTCATTATACTCTTTAATAACACTGGAAATATATGTTAGGTCACTTTTTTCCATTCCCCTTCCACTGCAGGATTTGCACTGCTCACAGCAGGTTTTTGTTGTGTATTTCTTCTTTGAGTGCCACTGGTGGGCATGTAAATTACATCCTACTGCTATATTTTTAAAGGTCCACCTGACAGGATCCCACCACCAACAAGACCTCTGCCAACAGTGCCCCCACATCGTTCAATCCCTCCAGCAGACCCACGGAAGAATGACAGGCAACCGAAACCTCCCCGGCCACCCACTGGTGGTGACAAACCTTCCTATCCCGGAGCCAAGCCTAACATCTGTGATGGGAACTTCAACACTCTGGCTATTCTTCGCCGGGAAATGTTTGTTTTCAAGGTAGGAGGCTGTGAATTTTTCAATATTACATCAAATGTCTACATTTCATTTTCTTTTTTTTTTCTTTTAAAGCAAACTCTCATTCATCAAGACTCCACTTTCCCAGCCTGGTCACAGTTAGAAAGTTCAAGAAGGAAATTTAAAAATAAACATACACATGGCTTAAATGTCTAGCAGAGGTCTGCTGTAATGTTCTATTTTGGGAAAATACCCATGTCAGCAGAAGCTGTAATACCTCAAAACGTAAGGGTAAATCAATGCTGCATGTTATAGAGAGATAAAAAGTGTAAATCAGCTAATGAAGAATAGGAATGATTTTGTTGCGAATGCAGCCACATCCAGACAGACAGTAGAAATTGTGTCTTCAATGCTTTTATTTTTTTTTTCAACGGAGTCATAATTTTAACTTTACAATTAGTTCTGTCATTTACAAAGGTAGTTTGTCATTGTGTTGTGGTTGCATTGAAGCCACAATGCCTAAGTAAAGGTCTTAGCCACAAAAATCTTATTGAAAATGTGTCATTGTTTATTTCCATTCATCTTCTTGCTCTGAGCTGAAAATGTGATATATACAACAAATCAAAATAAACAAATTGAACTGAAAGGCAATCTTTTGATAGAGAGACTTCGCTAAGACTTGTGAACACCAAAGCTGTCTTAGGAGGATGATTTGCAGGATAGTTTCCAGAAGGCATTGAATGTTGACGAATAATTCCGGAATCATTATTATGAAATCGTAAATTAATTTGCTGATAGGTAATGCTGTGCAAATGTTCCAGAAACAAGCAAAAGGCTAATCTATTATTTTGAATTACTGGTGTGTCAGATTTGCTTAAGCAATAGGAAGTGTGGCATCTTTGTTTTGTGAATATATGATATGATTCTTTTTAACTTCAACATTATAGGTAGAGAAAAAAGGCCTCTCACATAAATAAATAACAGCTTTCCCTTCAGCAACAGTGTAAGTAGAAGGGAAGTGCAATGAATTTGCCCTAAAACATGCAGCTCATAGTTCAATGGCTTTTGTTGTCCTTTCTGATAGGACCCATTTCTCCCTTATATGTTTTTTTAATGTAATTTATCACTCCAGATAAATCTTGTTAGCAATGCTAACCAGTCTTTCAGTTTCTTCAGCATACCTGAAAAAATATGTACAAATAGCTTTACATGAATTCATTCAAAATTATTGAGCTACCTTCACAAACCAATGGGCAGGAAATATTTTTCCCATAAACAGCTAAGGATTTTGCCAGCCCCCGGGCTGTCAACCCTTTCCATTTGAATAGATGGTATATCTTCAAACACTGGGAGGTCCTGAACCATCAGTCTTTTTATGACTAAAACTCAAAGATTAAGGAAGAATCTAATTTTCTAACTTGACATTAAACAGGATATTAAAATACCTACTTCAATCTCATGTCATCCACCTCAAGAGCAATAGAACATATTCTTTTTATTTTATACATAAATCAATAAATAGTGAAATGGTATCCCACCATTCAAATATCAATTTCAATACCACATCAAAATTTCCTGTGCAGCCAAGTCTGTGTTCCTGGATAAATAGATTCACCACGATTACTAATCACTCTTACCTATTCTGATTGAAAATACAAATTGAGTTTTCTCCAGAAATGTTTACTGCTTACTGCCTTAACACTACATATTTACTACGCAGTTTGTGTACTTACTAGCATGCAAACTGTGTTTATGTTCCAAAATCAACACTTCATTCATGATCCATAGCCTAATGAGGTAACACGGTAAAACTTTGTCAGAGAAAAACGATGAATAACAGAATGTTTACAGATTTCATCTTTAGAGTCTGACTCTTCAAAATGAAGTTGCTGCAATCATAAAAGCAATGTGTTAGGAAAGGAAGAAAGAGATTTTTCCAGATTATTTTATTTAAGGATCCCACATCTCACTGTTTCTCCTCAGGATACCTGGGAGCATGGCAAGCTGTGACTTGGGTTAGCATGCTACACAGTGGAGTTTATTGAAATATACCAATCTTGACTTTGTAGTTTGAGCGTCTTTGAATGCTTCAGTTAGTAGGCCTTAACTCTCTGGTTTGTGCATTCATTTCCTAATGAAGATTTTTGTCTGCCAAAGAAGTTTCATTACCTGTTGAATTTTTTTTTTTTTTTTTTGGGGGGGGGGTTGTTGGTGTATAGGGAGTAGTATGAAAGCAGCAGAAAAGGGGAGGAGGAATTAGAAAAGTCAGGGACTGTTAGTACTTTTCAGTTTACTTTGCAGAATCTCAGAGGGGCAGGTTATAATCATAGAATAGAATCATAGAAAGGAAAATCATAAGGAAAACTTGGCATGTCAGACTGTAGCAGGAGCAGGGCAGGAATTAATTCTCAGAAAGTATAAACGGGAATGGGGACTGAATACAGGCAAAGCATCCAGCAAAGGAGGAAGCTGAGCTGGAGGTTCTGTTGGTCTGACACAACAGAAAAACCAAACCTCTTTGCCCTTGCCCCTTAGTGCTAGTACAAGGATACACTGGGAAGGCATGAGTGGTGGGCTGAGAGCCAAGTACAGAGAGGTGGAGAAGAAGAGGGGATTGATGGCAGTACTGTACCAGGTGGAAACAATTAAAGAAGAATTATGACCTTCATTGGAAGAATTATTGCTGGATAGTTCCCAGATGAGTGAAATTAATAAACTTGGAGGCTAATCAAATGATATCCTTTTCTCTCTTTGTCTTTACCCACAGGTCTGTAACGATTGTGTAGTGGCAGATTTTACTGCTTTCTGAATGACATGTATGCCATGTACCAATTTTAAATTTAAAATAGCCACTTTTTTATCTCATGGGCAAGTCTCAAGCTCAGGAGCTCAATTTGTTTAAATAATCCTTGAAATTACTTGGGAACTTAGCCACAGCATTGAAGAAAGTGAGTCCTTTTGAATAGTTAAATTCTAATTTAAACATAAAACTGAAGCATGAAAGATAACGGTTTGAGATACACTGTGGATTTTCATATTAGATGACAAACTATTAATTTCAAGAAGATTGTTTTCTCTTGGCTGTTGAGCTATTAGGTATACTTAAGAATATCAGAATATTAGAAACAATTTCTATGTTCAGTCAAACTGATGAGCTTTGTCTGTGGTTTTAAGATTATCTGGCATTCTCAAATGGATATATCCAGAGTAAAACTGAATAACAGTAGACATAAAGGGAAAATGGAATTTACACTTATCCATCCCTTTTTATTGTTTTGACATCACTCTGACAAGAGTCTTAGCAACACTTGATAAAAATTGTAGGGTTATAGAAATGAAATAAAGAAGAACTGTTCTTGATCTGACATGAACAGTAAACACAAAAGTGAAGCAATCAACTTGTTAAAGATTCCCCAAAGATCACAAAATAAAATTAGAATTTTGCAGATTAATTGTTTTGGTAGAAATGATTGGGTTTTAAGGAAAATAAAATTATTTTTCATCAAATATACATGGATTACTGACATATAAATGTGTTGTCCCAAGATACTTCTTCTTGAATTATTTAAATTGGATGCCTTAAAATGCCCCTGCTAGGTGTAAGGTTGTGGACACAGTATGCTCTAGAAGAAAAATATTAGTTAGAATCAATGTATTGTAACTATTGGTTTCAGTTGTCATCAAAGCAGTTTTGTAATTACTGCTATTATTTAATATACTCTTGAACTGGTATAAGCAACCATCAGGACAGAAGAATTTCTATGCCAAAATTCATGAGTGCCAAGTTTTTATCTTGAGATTCCAGTTAGCTTCTGTATTTGTGCTGAATGCAATTAGTATTTAGCCGTCACTTTCATTTCCAATCTTTTCTCCAGCTATTTTCTCCCTCTGTTTAGCTAGAACTCCCCTGGGACACAGAAAATGGCTGATAATGGAGAAAAACAAATTGGTCTTCCTTTCTGGGAAAGTTGTGCAGAGCGGTATGACACTGTCTGCCTTTAATGGAAAAACCTCTCAGCCATTGTATATAGCACTATGTGGTATCCGACAACACTGTCTTCTCCTTGAAGTCTCCTGAGAGTACCTCCAGGTCTACTGCTTCGTGAAAAGGAACCCCATTGTCTAAGGTCACCAGAAAAAAATCCATTAGTGAAGAAGTTTACACCGTGTATTTCCACTTTCTTCCTGTGTTCTGTGCAATTCATGCTGCTTTTCCAATCTTCTGTAGCAAAACAGTTTTTAAGATAATCTAGGATGTCCTATCAATAAAGGTACTTATGTCAATGCCTTCTGAATCTTTTACACAGTTAAAAAAAATGTTCAAGGGAGCCAATGGTTACACACAATGTATTATCTCTCAAAGGATGCAGATCAAGTAACACTGGTTGCTTATTCTGTTATTTTTCAGGCATGTATAGCTTGTGTTTCACTCTGTGTGCTGATTGTTCCTTGGCAACAAAATTACCTCTAGCTCTGCTTCAACAATCTGTGTTACTGCTGTTAGTATCCTTTTTTTGCTTTATGTCCTTTTCAGTTTCACAGATTTTAACAAAATCCTTAGGTTTTTTTTTTAACAGGTTATTTCTAGAAAAGTAAGCACTCAATGTGTGGAACTTGTCCTGCATAATCAGCAAGTTAGAAGGACAGGTCACTGCCCTTCGTTTACGTGGCATAGGTTTTTGCTTCACAGAAGAAAATCTCATAATGTTTGCACTGGTCCTTTCTTTGTTTAATGCTAAATCCTTAAGAAACAAATGAATGGATCCTATATAAACTATAGTGGTTTTAGTATTAATGCTGGAAAAGTTAACTCACTCCTTGAAGAGCAGCACTTTAAACCACTGTTGTATACTAGGGTGTTTGTTGAAGTGTAATGTAAGTGTAAGAGAAAGAAGCTTGTCCATTAGACAAATAGCATTTACAGCTCAGAGAAATGTCTTCTGAAGTGTTAACATTACAGATGGTAGAATATGGAACCAATTTTAGGAGGGACTTAACAGGCTGTGTTTTACTATTTTATAGTAATTTCTCCACAATTTACAGAAATTTGTTTTCTCACTCTTCATCTGCTAAGAACCATTATAAAAACATTTATGACATGCCAAACAAGCCAAGTCAATTAGGCTGTCGTAACCCCTTGGCATTAGTTTAGTCTGTAGCTGCTTTCATACATAACTGTATAGATGCCATTTAATATCCCTTGCAGAATTTTGTGTTTATATAGAGCATGCTGGTGAACACAAAAGGAAAAAATAAAAACTGTTTCTTGATATGTGGTAAACACATGAGGAATTTTTAAAGCATTTTAGCATTGGCTATTTAATCATAAGCGGTAGGTCTCATAAAAAATCTGTGAGATGGAGGGAAAATACTAATCATAAAAAGCAGGACAAAGAAACAGCTACAGTATGAGACTTGGTTCCACCTTATTTGAAAACAGACATTTTTTCAAAGCTTTCCTGGTCTGTTTGTATAGCTGGCTTTTGTTGCATGATGCTGTGGGTGTCTGGACTGTCACTTGCAGCCTGGGAAAGTTCAGCAGAGGATGCTGTGGAAGTAGACACTGTGGGATCTGAGAGGGAAAACCCTTAACTTCTCAGCTGTGAAAGACTGGGAACAGGCAGTCAGAAGTGTCTAAGTCTGCAGACTCCTTTCCCCCTACCTTTTGCATCGTTATGTTAGGAAGAACATTCTGGTGGAATTTGCCATTTTTTGACTCATCAAGGAGGAGGGCTGCTTTAATTTGGGTAATTCAGGTTATGCATTGAAAAGGGAGGAGAAAAGCAGCAAAAACTCAGTGGGGACTTCAGTGTATCACAGTAGACCAAGCCCATTGGAAACATACAGGATGGACATTTTGTGGCACAAAAACAATTGTAGGATGTCAAGAAGGAAAAAAGCAGGGACGTGCTGGAATACTAAAAAGTCATAACTTGTATACTTTTGATAAATAGATACCTTCACTGACAGATGTAAAGATATTTTCCAAATGTTACCTAAACCTTTCAGTGTGCTTCTAAGCTAGGGAAGGGGTTCAGCTAACACATTTCACAGGTTTAAAACAGAAAGCACAGTCTGTTCATCACTGTATGGAAAGTAGGTAGTATATTCCATCCAACTGCAGAGGAATTTAGACAAGAACGTAATCACCTGGGTAATAATTGTACCAGAATATTTCAGTTAAAAGTCCTTCTACCCTCTCACCTTTTAAAAAAATGTATTGGAAATTATTATGCAGTTTTATGTCCATTCGAAAGATGGCAACCCAGTCATAGCTATACTTATTATCTATCACCTACTAACCTATAGGTATATTTGTACACATATAAATATTAGGTATAGAAAGTTCCAAAAAATCATAACAATATTGTTAGGGCTTTTTTTACAAGAGCATCAGTGTAATGGATATATATGTTATTGAAACTTGTAAGCAACTTGAAGTGATTAACAATCTGTACTATCTGGCTAATAAAATTCTTATTATTAATGTAGTAGCCCATTAAAAAGTATAACCTTATCAGGATGCGTGACTCAGTATTTTCAGCAGGGCTTTAGATTTGTCAGAAGAATACTATTTTGTTCCAAAAGGCTATGTTTTCATTGGCCAACAATGTGGTATAAAAGGATTTGCTCAGTAGCAGAGCAGATGGTACTGAGCTCCTCTCATGTCCATCATATGTGCTTGGCTTTTAATTAGATACAGTCTGTCCTCTGAGGCCAAACAGTTCCACTATACATGTGGTTCAGATTTTTCTGAAGGGAAACTATCCCTGAAGCACTGACTGTGGAGCCCTCAAGAGTGTACCACACAAGCGTTTCATCTAATCCAAGTGGTGTTACCCTCTTGTTAACGTGTAATTACTTACACCATCTTAAGCCAAATAAACCCTCACATACAAAACACATTTTATTATTTCTCCTCATACAATTTTTTTGCATGACACGATGGTACGTGTTTCTTGACTACCTCCATACTATGAATTTGGATGATGTGCATTGCAATACAGTCCAAGGAGAAGAGGTAGATTTAACAGCTGTGCCAAGACATCAGCTTGACATTACAGACTAAAAACGTTCTGAATTTTCTTTACCCTGAGAGAAAAACAAGGCAGAATGCCTTGTTTCAATTCAGTTTAAACATAAGAAAAAACTTTTTCATTGTATATCTTTACAGATTGAACACTGGAACAGGTTGTCCAGAGAGGTTGTGGAGTCTCTATCTTTGGAGATACTCAAAAACTGACTTGACATAGGCCTGGTCATCTGGCTGTAGCTGACTTTTCTTTGAGCAAAGGAGTGGGTTGGATCTCCAGAGATGCCTTCCAACCTCAGCCCTTCAGTGATTTTGTATAGCAATTGAAATATAAGCACTGAAAAGGCATAGCCTCCCAAAATGTTCCTGAGTTGCCTGTTTTCCCCACTTTCCTCCAAAGGAGGGATTGGGTATTTCTTCATACTCCCCCAAAACCTCCAGAGGTGTCTTCCAACCTCAGCCATTCTCTGATTCTGTGAATCTACTGAAATTTGATTATTTTGCCCATCATTTCCCAGTAGCATTTGATCCATCATCTCTTTTGGGATATGGCCCTCACAGGCAATAGCTAGTGAGGTTTGGTCAGGACACTGTTTTGTGACTTCTGTATTCAGATCAGAAGAAGAGATCATCCAGAGGAGATTGAGATGCGTGGCTGCTGCTCACAAAGCACTAACAAGGGGACTGTAGGGGAAGGAATGTCCACCCCTTCCAGATGTGTGAGACAGATCCTCTGCTGTCTCCTTCCCCTGTCTCAACTTTCAGGGGAAATCACCCTCCTTTCTAGGGTCAGGCTCTGGGCTAAAGTATTTTATTCAAAGACTGACCCAGTCATGTCTCAGGGAGACTCACCATCTCATGATGAGCCGCTAATACCCACAAGGTGCAGTCCCTACCCCAGAGAGTCCTCACATTCAAAAGAGAATGTGTGAAGACTCTTCAAGAGTTTTCACAATAGGGTGGACAGACTGAATGTAGCAGAAATACTCAAGTATTTATGTGAATCCGTATACAAATGTAATGGTAGGATTTAGAACAATATTGATAAAGGTTTGGACAGTTAAATGTGAATCTTAATGAATTCTTATCTCTGATTTAGTTTTAGTCTAATAGATACTGAAAAATGTAAGACTAGGTATTTGTAAATCATGGGCCAAAATTCCAAGAATTAGTCCTTCTTTAGAAGTGTTTTGGGGGTTTTTTTGGGAGTTTGTTTGTTTGTTTGTTTTAATAGAGTGGAATTGGTGGAACCTGAAGGTCTCTTTTACTCTCTTTATGCAAAAGGAGAGAGTGGGTTAAATTTTTATCTGTTCTTAGGAAAGTACTTGTAACAATGCTGAATAAAAAATAGAATTATGACTTTGTCTTGATCCCAAAAAGTAATCCAGAGGATCCTCCAAAAATGATAGCATGCTTATATGTTGTTACTTGTGTATTTAGAATTGCTATTTTTCTTAGTCACTGAATGTAACTGTTCCTTTTTTCTCCCTATATGTCAAGGGGTTGTTCTGAAATCTAGCTGACCATTAACTTAATTGTCCTTTTGATCAGAACATGTTTTACGTACTATCAAATGAAAGAAATACAGAACAACTATAGTTCTGCATAGCACTATTAAATAAGTGAAAGACATTAAATATACAGATAAACAAATGCACGTGAAAGACTGATCTGGCAGATTTACTTCTTATGAATAACTCAAGCCTAGACAGGGAATCTCAATGGGAAAAATATATGCACATAACCTCTCAGTGGGCATAGTCACTTGAGAAACGACTAACGATGCGAATTAAAGTTGAAAGATCAAATCTTGATTTTTTTTTCTCACAGTTACAATATTTGCTTGCTACAGTCCAAATCCTGTGACCCTATTAATTTTTCACTTGTTACTTTACTACAACAAAAATGACAGACAAAAAGGTTTAACTGAATGGTAGGGTACAAAAGGTAATTAATTTTGTAGAACTTGCCTGTTTCCGGAGACTCAGTGTTTACATGAAGTGATTAAAAATATTTCATTGTCAAGAGAATAGAAAAAAAAAAGCAGTATTGACAAAAAATAATTGCAAAAACTCACAGCAAGGAATAATCTAAAATTACATGGAGGCATATCTTCAATTTTGTACCACCAGCAAGTCTTATCTTGTAATATTAACAATACATTTTAATTGAGGCTACATCCTAATGGAATCAAAGGGAATAATTGCAGAAGCACTTCAAGCACAAGGCTTAATTAAGAATTTTTGTTGTACAAAATTGTAGCCTTTTAACTAATTTAGGTAAACATTTTGGGAAACAACTGGAATGGCTTGTAATGTAAGCTTTCTCAAACAGTGGCATTGATCAGTCTTGAAAAGATTTGCTTCGTCTTGGTTTACAGCTGAAGCTGTATATTCCAGAAGTATTTGTGTATTCTTAATTTTTTTTTTTTTTTTTTTTTTTTTTAACTTTCAAGGTGTTTAGGGTCTGCAATGCAGAAGTTTAGCAGGCATTTAAATGAAAATAAACTAATCTCATTTGTTTCTCTGAATTAGTCACTTCCTATGCAAAACGCTGCACTACTAAACAGCGGAGGTCTTAAAGAACTTAGAACAACATCCGTCTATTTTTTCAACAAATCTGTGAAACACCATTCACACTCTTTAAAGTCTATTGAAAAATATGGACAGTTGAAATAGATATTTATTTAAATCCTATGTTTTCTTTTTTGTTATATGCTACAGCTTTAACATTAAAAAACATTTTAACATTTAAAGTGTTACCTTCCTTGTCTACTGACTGAAAACTTGGCCCAGTTGAAAGCAATGGGAAAAACATCCATTCACTGTAACAGATTCAAGATTTCACTCAGAACTGAGTACCTTTGGTGTGACAGGGAGACTGTCGATTTTGAGTAATACATATTAGGTAAAATAACAAAAGAAACAGCAGATTAGCTTGTAATACCAAGCATAAGAAATCAAAAACTTTTATCCTATACAAAATCAAATTTGATTATACTACTTGTCCAGTCTATAAATCAAAATAAGACAGTGAACATTTTGATTAATGATTTGACATATCTGCCCTGTGAGAATATCTTCACTGAGAAGAATAGACTGTATTGGTCAAAGGTTACGCTTGATAATGACCGAGTTCAACCCTTTCCCATTCTTCCTAACTGTTCACCAGTGTTTCATCTCAGTCTTATCACGATGGAGCCTTGGCTGCTGTTTTGGAGCAACATCTGCCTAGCCCTTTATGAGATCGACAGTCATTTACTGCTTCAAATTGTACATGCCCAGTTTATCTGTAATCAGATCTAATTTACAGCATTGCATATTCAACTGTTAGAAATTCCTTTGCTTTCTTCATGATGCAATCCCTGTATCTGAGTGACAGAGACAGCAAGCAAAGGCAATCGAATATCTACCACTGTCATATTTGTGGTGTTGTGGCACGTGTCACTGTTGACTGCTCTGTGCTGGATATGCCACTCTTAGTGTCCTGTTTTTCTCTTTGGCCATTGCTGTCCACCTCAAAGCTGAGTCACCCCAAGAATACTGCTGTTCACCCACTGGTCACAGTGGGAACTTCTACAGTCTGTTTCTAATCCTGTCACTTCCATGGGGGAGATTTACTTAGCCTTGCCTCATGCTACTCAAAGCTAGATTTGGTACCCAGAATTTTTTATTTTTGTTGTCAGCACAATTTCATAGATCACAAGCATTAAACTGAGATCAAACAACATATATTAGCATCTTAGCTTGCAGCAGCTCGAATCCAGAATAACTCCCATACACTCACTTACAGACTTTCTTACATCATATCTTCCCTTATTTTCACGTTATCAGTTTATCAGAGCTTATAGCTTAATTCATGCTCTAAATAACAGGAAAGATTAAGTTATCAGTAACTTATATTCAACTCATGTTGTATATTTTTAAAATCTGAATTTGGTTATGCCCTGGTCTGCACATCTTGCTCTTCACAAGTAACTTGTGTGGATTTTTGTAAGACATTTGATGATTTGCAAACAGCCTCTTGTTAGTCCATTACCTAAGTGTTAAGTTAGCTAGTTTGTTAGTTTCTGTCTCAGAGTACTTGTCTCCTCAATTGCACAATTAAAATAGCTGGATTTAGGGGCAGAAGACCGGGATATTTTGGCCTTGAGAGTATTGCACTAGTTGACTTCCATAGCCACTGAGGATAATACAGGAACAAAACAGGAAGCTTAACAGAAATATATACTTACTTGCATTTAGCAATGTTGGCATGTATAAAATTAAATGCATTCTTATATTATTTAAAAATGTCTGGTTCCTTTCGCAAAGAAACCACAGCTCTAACCTGAAAAACCCCATGTTTTCTACCTTGTGATTTCAGAAATCTTACATTTAGGTATACCAGCCCATGCAGTTTTGAAGGCTGATATACATCTTTTCATATCTACTCATTATAGGCGTGCATATATGTTGTGGACAGAGGTCGTATGGCCCTGAATGAATAGGGTAGGTCCTCTTCCATTTCCCCTACACAGAGTGTGTAAAAGGAGTGGGATATGTTCTGCCCCAGCCTGGTCAGGGCAGCTTTAAGTCTCTCTTCAGTCGTGTTTATGCACAGACTGACCTAAACTTCTACAACAAGGAGGAAATACTTAAATTAGTCACTGTTTCTTGCTCCCACCTGTGGTTTTGACATGACTCATCAGGGCACTGCACCTTATTTTGGTCTCCTCAGAGAATCCGCAGAATGTGCAGCGTGGGGAAGGCAGGGAGACATGGTAGGATGAGCACATACTGCATCTGCACTTAGGATTGCATCAAATTGCGTCTGTATTGCAAAACCATGAAAACTGGCTTCAGTGATTATGAACCTTCAAGGGAGGGGCATGATTATTTTATATCTTCAGAGAGGTAACAAATGTCAATGTCAGAGTAACCGACACAGCTGTTTTCATGTGTTGTACTTGTGTATGTGTGTATGGCACATACACTGTGGCTTCCGTGGGCTCATGCTATGTCCTCACTCACTGACGTGCATCTTTCTTTGCAACCTGTTACTGTTCTATTGTGAACATTTTGCCCAATTTTAATTTATCCTTTATATGTTTTTTTCCCTCTTATTTTCTTATGAATGCTTTCCTGTTATAAGTCATAGAAGCACAGAATGCTTGGAAGGGGTGTTCAAAGTTCATCTAGCCCAAGCCCCCTGCCATAAGCAGGGGGATACCTATGCATACAGAGAGAAACACAAATGTGTATGAATTTATATGTACAACAGAAATAAGAAAAGACATGATATAGTGATAAGTCAAATAAATATTAACATTAATACATCACAATACATTCTAGAGTAAAAAGATCACTGCTTAAAGTAAATGAGAACTGTATTACATCTAGGAACAATATTGTATTGTACGAATTTCTGTGTTCCTACAATACCAAGAATAGATTTTTGATAGTTGGTTTTGTTGTGGATATGGTTTCCTGCTCCCTCATCTTCACAAGCTTTTGGCCAACAAGAGTGAATTATAATGACTCATATTTTTTTTCCACAGTGAAAAGAAACTTAGAAGCTTCCTGTAGCTGGAAATTATGCTGTATGATCTCCTAGACATGCCATAGTTCACAAGCCACAGGCTTATTCGTGTAGGTAGCATTATTTTTTACTGAGTGAAGCCTTCTATGCTCTGTTTGGAGTTTTCCAATCTTCTTGGTTTGCCAATGGTATCTAGCTGGGTTAAAGAAACTCAAAAGAAGTGTCTATGGTTTTGGCTTAATCATAATTTCTCCACTTGACTTTTTTCAGTATTTTCCCTGCCTGCATCTAGAAATTTTGAAGAAGTAGGTCACACCTTCTCTTGGATTGTCAGTAACTTTTGGTTATCTAGGGCTATAGCCTCCATTCCATGCTCGTTTAATCCCTGTGTTTTGGGGGTAAAAATAAAGAAAGGTAGCTGAGTTTGCTCTCCTCTGGCCTTTTTGATTTTCAATGAATGCCCGAGTCATTACGGAGAGCCTGATGACTCAGACATATTTGCAGTGGTTGTTAAATTGTTGTCTGCTCACCCTTCAGGCAGATGGTGAAGTATTATATTACAAGTGATAAAGTGATAAGGGCAGACAAATAGAAAAAAACCAATTATTCTGATTTCATTAGAAAGGTTGGTCTGTTTTGCTTGGACAAAGATAAGTCTGTTCTGGACCATTTTCACATATTTGTATGTCTATTCCTTACAAATGTGGAGTCAACAATTTCAGTTTGATGAAATAGGAGTATAATTCGGGGTGGCAGTGGGAGAAAGTTACAGAAAAAAATGTAGGCACACAAAACCAAATATTGCTTATTCTCTTCTCCTGGCCCAAGATGGATAGCAAGAATAAATTACAAACATCTGTGGGAAAAAAATCCTTAATTTTTCAGTAGGATCCTAGGTGGTACACATGATCTTCTCCAGGAAGGAGGTTTCTGTTCTAAGGTTTGTGCTGTTGCTGGTAAGGCAATGTAGCATAGTGCTAAGGAATACTGTGCAGCTGGCAGAAGAATCCTGAAAATACTTTTATGCTGATATCCTGTCTATTTCTAGGGAATTGGACATGTTTTCAAATCATCTTGACAGTTTGATTACAGGGAAAAAGGTATCACAAGGTACTTGATATTTTTTTTTTTTAATTAAATGGTAAAACAGTCTGTAAAAGGACAGAAGAAAAGTAGAGAGTATGACATATAACATCAACAATGGCTTGGGGAATTAAGGGAGTTTTAAAATTAGTATCACTGATCTTTCAAGAGGCTCTCATGTTTGTCAGATTTAAGCTAGCAAACTGTCATAGAAAAGTATTGGTTATTTAGTTTCCCACAGAGAGCATCAAGAGGGGAATATGTTACTGGAAGTACCAAGAAGTAGGTGTTGGTGAAAAGGAGATCTAAGTCATTTGAACATTATATTCATCATATATCCCATATTTCCAAGAACCATGATCATGTGTTGGCACAGCTTTTATAAATGCCAATGAAGATAGCCAGTCTTCATTCCAGCTTAGTTTTGCTCTGTTGTTTGTAAACAGACAAGGGTAGTTACTGCAAAGCAGACATCTTCACTTCATATTGTTATGCAACTACTTATTAAAACTTTTCACCCTTTTTCATTGTTTAGCCCCTACAATATACCTTCCTGGTTTCAAAGATGGATCTATCAAGAATCCCTTGTTTGAATTGTATTGCATAGACAGGCATGTGTATTAATGAAAATGTGTCATATTTTTACCATTCCAATCATCATTGTTAGAATATTTGCACTTTAAATATAACATATACCTCAGCAGAACACTTTTTTCTCAAGGCCAGGAGAAAGTTTTTCAGTTTTAATCAAGAAAATTAGTATTTTTTTAATAATAAAAAATGTCTGATTTGCTTGTCTTTCCATGGTGCAGAATGCACCATTGCTCCGGAAACATGTACAGGCAACAGAACTGGGTTCAAGAAAATTTACAGATGGTTTTTTAGTCTCAAAGTGCAATCACTAGTGGGGAAATAAACGGTCAACTGCTCTACAAAGGCCTAATGTTCATCCTGTGGATGAAGGATTTTTTGAAGTACTTCATGTGCATGTACTGTTACCTACAGAGCATTAGAGGGAATGTGAGCATTCCAGAGATTCCTGTCTGCAAGCCTAGATTTGATGTCTTTAGAAGTCTTTACTGTGCCTCTTTTGTGTCTGTCTGTTTGTTTCTTCATATTGGATCATCATGATGTGGCAAAGGGAACATTTTGTAGAGTCTCAGTCATTTTATTTATTTGGACAAAATAAGAATGATCTGAAATGCTGAATTCAGCTAGGAATACAGAAACCCACCCAAAGGGAGATAGTTTATTTTTTTCTTTTTTTTTTTTTTTTAATTGAATGATTGGCAACAATAAAGCATTGATGACATGACTCTAATACCTGAGTTATTACCATTAGTATGTTCTGGGACACATCAGAAAAGCAATAGCACTGGGCAATATAATCTCCAGCTGAACCATAGTGCAAGGTCTGCAGCTGTTGGACTTGTAATCTGAACATTTTAAAAGTATTTTGTGTAACAGTTTTTCCTTGAACTGAAAATATTCTATAGATACTTACTAGGTTTTGTTTGCTTCAGTGTAGTTTTGAAAGGTTAATGTATACAAAGAAAAGAAATGGATAAATGCCATGGCTGCTGTCTACACAGGAAAAATAGAGAAGAGAGACGGATATGAATCAAAAATTTTATAAAAAGCTCACATACAATTTGATAATGAAGAAATTATAAAATGCATGTTTAAATAAGACTGAAAGAATTAAAATAAAGGATGTAATAAAAGTATCATTTACTCATGTGAACAGAGCTGTAACAAAATGAGGATACAATATTTCAAAATTAAATATTAACCAAATGTACAATAAAGTATTCTTAAATTAATTACTACCATAGAACACAAAATACTAATAGTAGTCCCAAGAGATGTTTATTTTAGAATTAATTTATTCATATACAGTAATTTAAATTTGTTCGTTTGAAATGTAGAGAAGTTATTTTTTAAAAAAACTGTTTTCATCTGCAACAGAAAAGCAACAGCAATCACATGCCTTTTGCAGTGCAGATGAAAGTAAGTCAGTGAGTTGCTGCAGTTAGATACTACACTCAGATGAGAAGAGACAGGAAAGGGCCAGGAATTAAATCTAGACATGTCTTCCAAAAGAGAACTATAGCCATGGTTGTGGAGGCCTCTCCAAGTAGGCTACGTTCACTACGTTAATTTAAAAAGTTCATTTCTCTGGCAGTTCTCTCTGAATTACACCTGTTTCCTTATTTTTTTTTTTAATAACCTCTTTAGGCATTTTTTTTACACCTATGCTCTATTTTTAAGAGCTGTTTTTCTTTGTGTGTGTGTGTGTGTGTGTGAATGTCTTATACATTCAATATCCAAGGAAGCACATAGGATATTTGGATATACTAATGGACAACTAAAATAGATGTTGAAAACCTTTTCTGCACAGCAAATGACCAAAAGTACCAAGCTGCATGAGGTACTTGTCTGACTATTTTGTTAGGAAAAGTTAATGTAAGTTCACAGTATTGTGCACTTTTTTTCATATTTGCCTTGTAATATGCAAGATATTTAGCAAAATTTTGACATACAATACCAAAAGTAAACTTCACAGTTATATTCTAAAAATATTGAGAGTTTTGTATTCCTTTTATGTTGATGATTTTAGACAAAATAACACCTCTTTGAAATAGTTGAACAATGAATATTGTCTTTCAAAAAAAAAATAGCACAAAAGAGCAATTTGCAGAACCTAGTCTAAACGTGAATGGGTGTTTTTCAAAGCTTGTTAAAGAACTACAGAACTCTTGTATAGCTTGTTGTCAGACATTCAATATTGCTCTTTGTGTACTGGTAATAAAATCAGAAATTCCTCAAATCTGATACTGAACATGTAAGTGTTTTGAATAGAAAGAAAAAACCTCTGAGTGGGGAGCAATGTTAAATACATTACCACAGAGGCAGCAGCAGCTTGGCCGAGGGGCTCAACTTGTCCTGAGGTGAGTCCGTTGGAACCAGCTGGAATAGTCACAGGGCAGCTCTGGGCTCCCCTCGCACATCCTGCCTCTGAAGCCCCCTTCTGCCAGCACCAGGGCACTGACACCCAATTCAAATGGCCAAAGTGTGTACTAGAGAAAGAGTGAAAGAAGGAAGCTTATAGAGAAAATAAGAAATTCAAAGATAAAACAGAGGAGGAGAAAGTCTGCATCTTGGATCTACCAATGAGCAGCACTCCCAGAGGAAAAACTGGGATGCAGCTGGTAGTACTGTGTTGGAACTGAAATTACTGCAAAAAGTCAGGAGAAGTTTCAGAGGGATTACCAATGTTTTGGCTAATCAACCATACTTTAGAATTTGGTGTTGAACGTAAAGGAGGTATTTTTGTCCAGCTTCAGTCATAGTTCCTCTTATGTTCTGTCCTGGCAGTTCATAAACCAGGATCAGACTTTGGGTGAGCAAGAGTGCACATCACAATTTTCTTGTATATAGTGTCCATGAAGGAGATCTAAACAGAAGTTTATAAGTGAGAAGGAAAGAAAGAGGTTTCTCTTGTGAAGAGTGTCAGAGTATGTATGAAGTGCCATATCCCTTTGACTCCTTTGGAAACAGTAATATTATTTTTCATATTTTCCCTAATCTTTGAAGCCTAATTTCTGGATTACTTTTTTTTTTTTTTAAAGCATAGCTATAGATTTCAGCATAAGCAATGAAAAGCAGTTTTGCACATATCTCAAATGAGCAAAAGAAGTGTTCAGGTCATTAGTTAGGAATCAGAATATGAAGCCAAGTAGGTAGATTTTAACATAAACAGAGCCATTTTGGACATTGAATAAATTACTTGACATTACTTTACTTTTCAGTTACACAGAAATACAAATAAGAACAGATACTAGAAAAAAATGCATTCTACTATTTAGAAAAGATTTTGCAGATAAAATCACTAGATAATTTTTCCGCTTGAAAATCTATTTACACCAGTGAACTCTTCATGTCAGTGGCTTGGCTGAAGACAGACACTTTAAAGGAGACTCTGTGTAGCATTTCCCATAAACAGCAAATGACTAAGTTTACCAGTTTTTTGCTTGCTCCTACTCTGAGTCACAGCAGTTAGTTCTTTTGCTCATGGTGTTGGTTTGCATTAACATTAACAAAAAATGGCTTTAATTTGTCTGGAGGAGTGCTTCAGTGTCTAGTTAGATACCAGTAATAAATGGTAATTAACAGTAGTTAATAAATTGCATCAAGGAAGTACATTCCTTGTTTGGGAATGTAAAGAAGCAACAGAACTAACATTAATATTTGGTGATGTTTTTGCGTCCCTTTTTTTTTTTTTTAATCCAGTGAGTTAGTCTCATCTCCAGTGAGGAGATAATCAGGAGGTTCGGGATCTCAACACAGGAGGTGCTCAGGTTTTCCTGAGTGATGTTAAATGCTCTGACTTCTCACAGTGGTTCTCAGACCACATTTTTACCCTATTAGAACCATGCTGTTTTCTCAACCACATTAGGAAACACAAATTGTTTCTAGAAGTTCAAGTCCTCTTCAATGCATTATACATTCATCTGTTAAGAAATGGAGAACAGTCCTTTGTAGTTTTAAAGGAGCTTTGTTTGTTCTTAATGTGAATCAGCTTAATAATCTGAGCTAAAGTGTTCTGTATGTGTACAGAATAGCCCATTTAGTTAATTGTTTCTTAAAATGAGGTAGATTGGTAGCATCCATTTAATGTCTGATTCCAGTCTCACTACAGCCAGTTGCTCTCTGCTGTGGAATTAAGTAGGAGCTGAAGTAGGGCTACTCTGTAAGTTTTCTTGCCAATTCTGTATTGAAAAAAAATACAAAACAGAAAAAAAATTTCGGCAGTCATTCTCATAGCTGAATTGTGCTAATATTTTTTCTACATTTAGTTCCCCTGGACTGTAATTTCTTTTTTTCTGCTCCAGTACAATTATTTCACAGAAAGTTGCTCAAAAGCATTTTATTATTTTTTTTTTCCTATTCTGTGCAGTGATTTCCTTTGAGTTAAATGCTATAAAATCCAAATTTGGAAGGTTGAAAATGGATGTTATTAAGGAAATAGCATAATTCCTCAAATGAGTAGGAACAAAGCTTTTAATCCCACATGGTGCAGGTCCAGTATTACCATCATTGAAATCCCCCGTTGAAATTCACATGAACTGATGAAAGTAGATGTGGAAAAGCACCATTTGAGATTAGACCAAGGTTTTTGAAAGGATATTCCCAGTTTATTTTTACTCAAATACAATATAGATATCTTGCATTTCCCAAATTCAGGAAGTTTCTTGATAGTCCCATAAAGGTGTGTAGTGAGGGAACTTCATTCTCTCCTGGATTATATACTTGAATTATAGTCTCAGCATGTTCTGTCCTCTGTTAAGATTCTCTGTACTTAAGAAAATAACTTGAAGTTCCTGAACACCTTAGTATATTATTTACCATTGGCTTTTTTTTTTTTTTTTTTTTTTTTTTCAGTACTCAGATGGGAAAAAATTAGAAGGATACTTATTTGTCTGAATGTTTCAGTCTGCCAGTCCTGCTTTGTGTAGCTGCTGGGTGCATTTAATCTTCCATTGACAAAGACTTGCACATGTTCAGATATAGCTTATAGGAGAAGACATGACCCAATGTGAAACTCTAATGTGTTTTGTCAATAATGTTAAACTACAGTATTAATTGCACTTCAGCATTTGATTAACGTCGATTTAGGGCAGAAGTATTATGTTTATTTGCCTTTTTTATTTAAATTAAATAGGCCAGTCAGTGATACTGTGGAATCCAGCCATAGCAAAACTTTTCTCTCTAGCAGTTGTAGATATTAAATATTTCAGTTTTGCGTCTCATTCCATGTTTTGGTGATGGAATACCCTTAGCAGCACTATATATATGTGTGTGTGTGTATATATATATATATATACACACTTCAACACCAACTCAGAGTCTCAGTATTGACTGAGAGAAATTCACACAGCGAGATATTTGCTGTACAATGTGAGGATATTTCGCAAATTACTGGGAGTTTCACACACATTTTTTATAATCTTAGCCAAAATATCATAATTTACAGCTGTGATTTGTCCTTGTTTTTCACCTATCCCACTGTCTGCCTTAAATCTTTTCCTGCCTTGTGTACCTACAGTGAGTTTTAAGATTCCTTGTAAAACCAGCACAAAACCCATTTTCTGCTAAAGTCAGCTTAATCTTCATCTCCAAGTAGTTATAAAAGTTACCACTTGAAAGGTTTCCAATTTTTTCTGGTTTTTTAGCTCTTTGTAGATTTTTTAGAATGTCTATCACATTGGGCCATCTTTCTGTTTTTAGTGGGAATCATTTGGACCTCTGAGTCAAGAGTGTCACATGTCGTTACAGTATTGCAGATAGAGTTCATTAGGCATAAAATAAAGGGCAGAGCTCTAGAGGTTTCATAGCAAATTAATGTTTTATTGTTGGCAATGATTGTCGGTCCAGAGATGGAGGAGAAAATGAGGTGCTGAGAGAAGAAAGCTCCATTAATTTTGCACTAAAAACTCCACTAGTTAGTGTATTATGGATGAACTGAAATATCTGGAGATTGTTTTTAATTGTCCTGCCCATCGGCTGTGTCCCTTAAGGAACCTGAAGATGTTTAAGGTGAGAATAAATACCTAAATAAAAATTAATTATTCAGAGGAGTATAGATTTAGATGTTCATTTGGGGAAAAAAAAAAAAAAAAGATATGTCAGCAGTGCTCTGTGCTTACCAGCATCAAATAAAAATAAATAAAAGGAAAGTTAAAAATGTTTTGGTTTAGAAACTTTGCTAAGAGTTCATAGAATCAAACATGAAGAACAATTTAACCATCATCACTAAAAAGCTAGTGATGATCACTAAAAAGCATGCTTATGAGTTTTTGTTCTTTACATTATGATGGGTTGAACCCAGGAGACAAAATGTGCAGGATGGATGGGATTTATCTCACTTGCATTTAGCTGCCCTCTTCATACTTTGCAGACATCAAATCAGGAGCTAGATTTCTAGATTCCTTTTATAATCAGTGTAGAGAAGTAAACAACCAAGTGAAGCTTACCTTAGAATGTTTCTATGAAGGATCTTTATTGTGCCACGTTCAGTAATTCGTTTCTAAACTGATTGTTATGTTGTAGATTTATAAATCGGGTCAAATCAATTCTACTTATGTAACTCACTGAACACTAATCTAGTAGTATTAGTACAGAAGTAGTAGTCTCATTTCTTCGTAGAATTTGGGACATAACAAGGTACATATTAAAAAAATGAAAGATGTTGAAGATTCATTATTTTTCATGATACTGTTTTAGATACCATTTCTAGATATACAGAGGCTTTGAGCAACCTGGTCTAGTGGAGGGTGTCCCTTCCCATGGCAGGGGGGTTGGAACTAGATGATCTCTAAGGTCCCTTCCAACCCAAACCATTCCATGATTCTATGATTCTACTGGAAGTATCTCTAAAATGACTATAGGGTAGAGTGGGGATCTTCTATAATCAGTCTCAGGTGAAAAAACCTATGCCAGTCCAGGATGGATATGTATACACAGTAACACCATTCTGAATTAGCTTCTTGTCAGATACCTTGAATTATTTCTTGCTGAAAGCTTATGGACACATAGTTTTGACATTACCATATATATATTAAAACAAAACAAAACAAAACAAACCCCACAAAACCAAACAATAAATTCCCATGTCTGTGCTGCATGAATCAAACATTTCAGGCTTGCCATAAATGTGTTATTGTGAAGATTTTAATTGTGGTATAGCAGGGAAAATTATTGGTTTGCTAAGGAATTTGGGCAAAAAATAAATAAGAATAGTCTAATTACTATGCTGCAAATCGCTAATATTAAATATGAAATACACAATTTGACATACAACCCAATACCAAATCTGCAGAATATAATTTTATTGGTCTTGTTACCAAAATGAGTTAATGCAAATATATTCCACAAATCACTAAGGCTGAAACAACCCATTCTCAAGAAAAGGATCTTTGTTAACCTGTTGATTTTACAGGTTTTGTTGCACTGTGAAATCTGTGTTCGTTACAGAGTCAGTTTCTTTCAAGAGTGCATGTTTAGTGTCTTTACTGAGGTCATTCCACTGGCACTTTGATATTAGACCAGAAATCACCATGGTGGGATAGTACTAGCCAATCAGCAGTGCAGTATTTCCAAAACTAAAATGACTGCTCGCTACTCTGGCCACATCTATCTTAACACTTGGAAGCTTCTGAACTATTGAATATAGCCATGACTATTTAAAGTTTGGTTTTGTTTTTTTTTTTGTCTGTTTTTTTTTTTTTTTAATAGTCAATGGAATTGATTGAATATTTAACAATGTAGTCTAAGGCTGATGAAAAGATTATTCCTGTCATTAGAACTACAGAAATCCTTCTCTTGTAACACATTAATGTGATTTGCAAGATCTGCTTTGATGTAGTAGCTGAGAGCTGAGATTCATAAGCCAACCTGGAATGTTATAGGCTTTGTCTGTAGCACTGGTGTCCAGACTTTCTGGGCTATGTGTGTTGTATTGGGAAACTCTTGAAAGCCTGAACATTTAATTTATGACTTTTGTTCAGTGAAGTGAGTATGTGTGTACTTATGTAATTTTGTATTCAGCTAAGTAGTCAGCCTTTGTTCAGCTTTAAATGTCTTGTTTATTTTGTACCCACAGCTTGATCAATGTCCTTCTCAGCTGCGGACATTCTATGAGAGCTGGATGTGTTCCTTCGTGCTACTAAACATTGTTTTCTAAGATGTGCTTTTGCAACAAAATTCAGACAAATAAAAAGGGTTATCTCTATCTTGGACTGAAGAAAGACAAGACTAGAATATTCCATTTTATTCATTGTTACTGAAGATAGTAACAGATGTCACAAAGACTGCAATTTTAAATCACTGCAGTCTAAAGGACTTGTTTGTCCTTTTTTTAAACTTTAATAACTGATCTCTGAGATACTGCCTGGCCTTTGAGGGTTTTATAGAAATTTGGAGAGGAAAACAACTGTTTGGCCTGTTGAGACTTATGTCATTCCTCCCTAAGTGATTCCCAGATTGACGATGCCTAAAAAAACTGACCTGAAAATCCATTTCAAGTATTTATTACTGTTTCAATGAAAAAGTGCTTCCGAATGTCTGCTTTGAGGATATTCCCCCTACTTTTCCCCCAAATCCACATGCTATAACAAAAAATATCAGAGGTTGACATTATCTATTTCAGCATTCAGAACACATGCTTCAGTTAGACCTTCGTAAAAACTTGTATCTCTAAGTTGTATTCCCCCACTTTTGCCAGTTCTCTTTCTGGAATTTAGTCAATTAATCCTAAAAATTGGCTTTGCTGACCTTCTTTAAATGTTATAATACATCTTACAATAAAAAAAAAAAAAAAGAAAGCTGAAAATAGGAATCTAATCAGATGAGAACAGTGTGACTGTGTTACATTAGCAATGAAATATCTAGACATGAAAAAATGTGATGGATTTTAGTAGTATTATTTCCAGACAATTGCAACTTTTCAATATAATATTTTTCATGTTATGTAAGCTATTTGAACTTTTTTTATACTAAAATTCTCAGAAACCTGGGACTCAAAACATCTCTTTAAATTTTAGACTAATTTATGCACATGATGAAGATGTATTTTATATACATATTGAGCTGTTTTGTATTTGTATGGCTAATACTTTTTGTGGAGATTTATAAATTGTTGAGTCACTGGAAAGATAAACAATTTAAGAGAGCTGTGATCTCAGCTTTAGAAAGATGATAAATGCATTTCTTCATAAGCATGCTCCAGCAAAGCATTAACCTCCTCCCTGAGCTGTGCTAGTTCCCATAAAAGCACAGATCTTTTCTTCTTGGCAATTTGACCTGTACAGAAAGAAGGCTGAACTGCCATGTAAAACTGTGACAAATATCTAACACAATAGTACTTTCTTTATCATTTAAGGGGGTTTGTTTTATATAATACTGTAAAAATATGCAAATGTGTGTAAAAAGTTAAATACTTGCTTACCCCATCTTTCATCTCTAAATATTAGATGAACTGGAACTGTTGTTATGAGAGCTGAAGAGGTACAACAACATCTTTGTCAACACCCACCTAATGTGTCGCATACTCATTTCTCAACTTGAACATTCCTCATTCCTCAACAATGCAACTTCCATATGACTCTCACTACAGCAATAGTATATCCCACAGGGAGAAGCCATGGCAACAAGCTGAGAGAGATTGACCAGGACACTGCGTTTAGCAACTATAACTGTCTATAATATTAACTGTTCTATGATATTACACGGAAAGACTGCAAATCTTCACTAGAGAAGATTGTTCATCAAAGTGTAGTTCTTATCATACAGATGTAGTGATGTTACAGCTATATCTACCAACCTGTCACTGTTAGCAGCCACTGCAAAAAAAATAGCTTTCAGAATTAGTTGTTCTTTAAAACCTGTCTGTAGGCTTACACGTAGGCATATGGTTCAGTTCAAAACCACTTGTAGTCAATCCAGAAGTTGTAAGTTGGGCCCTTTATAGGAATGATGTTGAGAAAGTTGCATCATCTCATGCAGCGCGCTGTATGTTCTGCCGAAGGCTGTGTGCACTGAACACACAGTTCATGGGTAGCTTATTCCCGCCTCAGGGAACAACTAGTTCTAGACACATTTGTAATGTGTGGATGTGACATGAATGCAAACACAAATAGGATTATGCAATATTTTCAAGACAGCAACTGAACACATATAAATGCCTCAAAGCAAAGTAAGAGATGTATTTTTGGTTTCCAGGATCAGTGGTTTTGGCGAGTCAGAAACAACAGGGTGATGGATGGATACCCCATGCAGATTACCTACTTCTGGAGAGGACTGCCTCCCAGCATTGATGCAGTTTATGAAAACAGTGAGGGGAATTTTGTCTTCTTTAAAGGTAAGGAAAGAAGAAAAGAAAGACTTTGTGTAATACATTTGGCTGTGATGATTTCTTGGAACATAGTTTGCTTACTTTTACTAATGATTTGTAACTCATGTTGTGAATTGGTAGCTAAATGAAGAGTATGTGAGTTATGTTTTCTTATTTTGGCAACTAAGCAACTACAGCTTTAATTTATGATCACCCTTCAAAGTATCAGATCATTTACTCTTACATATTCTGGAAAAATCTGGAAGCATAAATAAGATACATAGCAATGCAGTGATCTACTATGAAATCTTTTTTGAAAAATATGGGTTGAGAAGCAAGAATGAACTCAGTTCCATTTTTTTGGTGATTCTCTTTGCTTTTCTTCCTTTTTACAAATGAAATTTTAATATACTTAAATGGCATCGTTACTGCATATATTTAAATGGCATTGTTGCTACCTATATCTCCCTGTACTACACTGTACTTATTTCATCTAAGAACTGTGATGTTAGGTGTTTCAGGTGGGAAAAATAAGTATATTTTTCATAGATGTGTATTTAGTTTTTTTAAAGAAGCATAAACTCCAGACAATATGTTGTATGGATTATTATTATAATTATTATAACTTTCAAAGTTTCACTCCGGGCATCAGCCATTCTTCAAAATTAAAGTTCTTGAACATGCATCTAACTTATATTTAATGAGAAAATTATCCTAGATGTTAAATAAATACCTATTTATCATCAAAAGAGTGAAAACCATGTAAAATATGTTTTATAAGATAATAATTTGAAAGAAGAAAGAAGAAACTGAATAGATTTGTGAAAAATTATTCAGCTATTTAGTGTTGTAAAGGATTCATTTGTTAACTCATTACAAAAAAGTAGAAGTTTTTTTTAAGTTGTATCAAATTGAATTCATTTTTACAAGTGGATTCATTAACAAGAAGATTGAAATATTTCATTCACTATGGAAACATTATCTTGGGAATACTAAATGGAAAATGTTTCATAACATGCAGAAACACTGCATAACAGCACAATGCAGATGAAGTTTATGTTTTAATAATAGGGAAATAGTATTTTTTGTGTGAATCGTAAGGGAAATTACATTCCATGTAGTACATTTTTCTATTTACATTGCTTCAATACAGCATAGGCTTTTACTTCTGTTGCCATAAAATAAACTTCACGGCATAAATTCTGGGAAGTTTGATACCGTTAGGAATCACGATGAAGGTACCTCCAAATCTCTATTGTTCTATGTGTTTTTTGGGTCCATGGGACATGGGAGGATACATATATTATTCTGCAGATATTCCTTTGCTCATTACTGCTGCATAGAGCAAAGGAACTACCCTGTACATTCCCGACCTCTACCGTGATAATGCTTGGATCAGTTACCTGATCTTCAGACAGAAATCATCAAACTTAGGCTTATACCTGCTTTCTTTTCCTTCCCAGCGACATTAATATGTGTTTTTTTTTCATTATTTAACTCTTCAGCCAATGCTGACTGACTCCTGTTAGGTCTTAGTGGAGTGGGTTGATCAGTAGGCTGTAGGTTATAGATAACAAAAAAACAGAAGGAGGAGAGGAATTTCTCTATTTTTTAACTGGGAAATTAAATAATCAGGATTAATTAAAGCAGAAGCAGCAGGATTGTGCTCTTACAAGTCAGAATCTTATGTTATTTTCTGTCCCATCATCCACAGCTTATGCTCGCTGATTTCAGACCAGATAGTTTTGTGCTTTCTAGGTGATATCATATGAAACTTGAATTTTCTTTTGCAGGTATTTTTTCACCTCCTTTCTTTTCAAAATTCCTTCCATTATTTTTCCAGTGACATTTGTATTGTCCCTTTGTTTGCAAGGTCAAAAGTCCTTGTATTTTCTTGCGCGATTTTTCTGAATTTTTGCTTCTCTGCCACTTCATGATTTTCAATCTACCTGATGGTGTTTGTCTATCAGTGTACTTCATGTTTTTCCACTGCCACAGAATCAATAGGTTCAGCTGAGTACTTTGTAGGTGTGTCCTTGAAAATTCCTCTTAAACAAGGATCTCAGCTGTCTTGTGGAACATGATTGCAGAAGCTTATATAAATAGACTGTAGGACACAATCATTTCCTCATTTCTTCCCTTCCCTCACAAAATTCCTTCCTGGGAAAAAAGTGCGTATCTTCCTTCCAAAGGTGCTAGAAGTGGACAAGTTGATTGTTGCTAACATGATGAGCAAGTAGAACATGTAATCCAGGTAGTGTGCTTTACCAGTCTAAAACTGGTCAAACCAAGCAAGTTCTAGAAGGAGCTTTAAATCTGAAGTCTGGCACATGGATGTGTTCACAAAGCACATGTCTAAGCCAACATTATGTCCGTTATTCAAAGAAAAAAATAGAAAAGAAGGAGCGAGTGCCATCCCAGATCTTGGACTGGAATAATGTCACTATGCACTCCTCTGAGAAAACATTTTCTAGATCACTTCATTTTAAGACTAGTCAGTTCTTCATGGCAGAAAAGTGTGGTGTTTGAGTGAAGACAGCGTTTACTTCCAGATTTCTAAATAAAGACTCCAAAACTTCCTCTCAAGCTATCAGTAACATCCAATGCCATTAAGGTGTAGAGTCTTGAATCTCTGGTGTGTGCTGGAGCAACAGGTCAGTGTGTAAATATCCTCCCTTCAGAACAGCAGCCGCTTCTTCTGCGGATGCTCAAAAGAAGGTTCCAGGCACACCTTCCATCTCCATTGCTCTCTTTCACTCATGTTGGAAGCCTTTTTACTAGTGTGAAACAGGGCCTCATGTGACTAACTTTTTTCACTCCAGCTTTCATACTTGAGAATATCTTTACTCTCTGAGGAAGGTGAAGAAAGGAGTAAGCCAACTTACTCATCTGTGATTGATAGTGAGTAATTGCCACTTTCCTTCTCCTTATGTGCCTACACTTTCCTAAGTCCAGGATAAACAATATTCTGTTAGGACAGTGACATTTTCACTATGCACTCCGGATAGACTTTGTGAACCATCCTGGATTTAAATATTCTGTTTATCTCTTTAAGAAATCTACAAATCTCATTTATTTTCAATAATCTATGCTCTATTTGATTTGTTTCAATCCTTGTCTTTCAGGACAGCAAACATAAATTCAAAAGGATTGATTTAAATTATAAAACTAGTTTAGATCTTTATTACTTTGTTTTATTAGCATTAGATTTTTCATCTCTTTGTGTATACAGTTGGGTTCATGATAGTAGTAGACCTCTTTACAGCAGTAGAAATATAGATTAGTAAAGGTATAGAAGTATTTAAAAAAGTGACAAGTTTTTTAAATGGGAGCTGTGTTGTAAAATATGAGCCATATGCAAATGGTATAAGATGTCGGCTCAGGTTGGAACGTTTATTTATGAACCTTTGAAATGTCTTTATAGCTTATGCTTTTGCTAGGAGAAATGTAGTTATTCTTAACTTGTGCTAATAAAAGCTGTCAGCATATGTATACCTATTTGCTAGTACTCTCCTGAGAATACTTGAGGAACCTGTGAGAATATGCATAATGTGTTAGATGTCTATAGGAAATCAAGCTGAATCAAGTTCAAGACTATTGGATCAAATGTCTTCTTTGGTTTTAAAATTTCATTGTTTTTTATTTTCTTTCTTTAATGGTACCATTTTAACTTGTATTTCCTTATTTGGGTGGTTTTTTTTTTTTTGGAGGGGCGTTCTTGCATTAATATTTATTTACACAGGGGAAAATTGTTGTAAAATTTCAATAGCGTGCTTGTAGCACAAAGTGATGCTTGCTCATTTCGAGTGGTTTAAGATACTTGGCCTACCTTCTTGTGCCTCATAATGCTCATAACATACATAGCAATTTGGTGGATGGCTGCTTATAAAAAGCAGATGTTTACATTCTTGTTATTATTCACTGCTGGTGTCCATGCTGAATGATAGTAGGAAGATGGTATGAGAATACTTTTATCTTCTTTTTTTTTTTTTTTAAATGAGGAAATGTGAACAGTAAAATTTATTCTCTTTACCTATGGGAATTTATATGGTCTTAGAAATGAAATTGTCAAGCCGTCTGTGCTGTTGAGTGTTATGGTAAACCAAATGTAGCAATAGAAAGGTTGCTGTAAAACTCATACTACCAGTGATACCATTATAACTTTCAGCTGCACTTATCCCACTGCTTGACAGTTCTATTTTGAAAAATAGATTTACTATAGTGTCAGATCATGGAGCAGAGAAATGACAGAAACTTAATGTGGGAAACAGAGAATGAGGAAAAAGGAAGCATGAATAGTAATTTGGAGATACTGGTAAGAAGACACTTGATCTTGGCTTGAAAGACTAATATTAAGAGTAAGGGTTTTTGAAGAAAAAAACATTCAGAATTAGTTATTAAAGTATTAACTGGTTTAAATTGAATATAATTCTTAAACGTTTTGAGAATTTGTCTCATCACTGTGACACTTACAGTGATTATAGCTATACCCCACACAGGTCTTGCAGTACACACATATCATTATTGCATATAACATGAACAAAAAACTTGGTTTCTGCCAACCTGGGAGCACAACTATTCAGCATTCTGATTCTACAAAGGAAGAACTAAAGTTGCTAAAAACTGCATAATTGTTTGCAGTAGGTAGTCAGCAGGTAACTACTGAATAGTCTAAAAATAGCAGGTAACTACTAAATAGTCTGAAAAATACTGGAGTTAATCAATATTTTAAGTGAAGTGGTAATTTTTTTAGAATGTGAAAGATAGATGTTGAGTGACTTCAAATAATTGCATTCACAGTTCGTTCTTCTCAATTGTTT
>NW_010120204.1:73532-121082 GCF_000699245.1 Pterocles gutturalis | reverse complement strand
TACAGTGATGGTATTTAATAAAGTGTTATTGGAAAAAGTGAGACATTTTGACTTTTTTATCCCTTGCTTCATTCTCAGCTTGTGACCTTACTATTCTGCTTGTTATTATATTAGATCTTACATCAAGGAGTAAAAGTAGAGAGATGAAACATTCTGAAGGTTGGTCAGACTTCATGAAACATGTGGTGCTTTATTCTCTATGAGAATAACAAACCCACCAACCAGACCTTAAAAAACAACTTAAATACAGTGGCGGTTTCTTTCAAGGGCATAGGTTAGGACTCTGAACAAGCATTAGTTATCTACAGAAGGATCAAACTATAAGTATTCTAGTTTTGTCATATATTCTTTATTTCCATTATAATCACAATTAATGAAGTGTATTGACTATTTACTAGTGGAAGGTGATGTAAATGAAAGCATATTGACTTAAGCATTAATTTTTAATACATTTTAAGATTAAATAAATATAAGTTAGAAATAAAAGGAGCTAATTCTCATCAGAGTCAGGCATCTTTTACACTAATTTTCAGCTTTAACTCCTCATAATATTTGGTTCTGAGTTTGAAATCTTCTCATTTTTTCTGACTTTTTATAAATCCTCTGATCAACAGCCATCCACTTTCCTCCAGCTGAGGGACAGAAGCTAAACAGAAAAAAACCCCAAAGCAACAAAACCAACAACAAACCACCTAGAACCCCCTGAAAAAAAAAACAAGTGGGAAAAAAAAAAGTGAAAAATGTCAGCCAGATGGAACATTTGGATTTCTTATATACAGTCCTTCCCATTAGCAATCAACACAGTTGTAGCAGACTAAACATGTCTTCCAAAGCAAATGTTAAATACAATTCTTTCTAGTTGGAATCAATAGAAGTCTTGCCCACATATGTTAGAGCTCTCAATGCCCTACTGTCTCCAAAAAATATGGTTAAATTTACCTTTTCTCTATTTACCCAGAAATAATTTACTTCTTAGTGAGAAATTACGTGAAGAAGAATTTTTCTTAAGCCTTGTTTTCCCACATTTACACTTACCTTCTACTTCAGTATATCTGAATATGCAACAAATATCTGGCTCAGTGATGCTGTCACTTAAAATTGTGTCCTCAACCCTTGTTTATTCTGGTATGACCTGATCTTGTTAATAGCTAAATTTAACTTGTTGGGTATGGCTAATAAGGATCTATTCCTAAGAGTTGCTGTTACTTTTATTCCTTATGAGGACTTTTATTCCTTATGAGGCACAGAGAAAGGTAATGGCATTACATACATCGCAGCATATGCCTCTCAATGCTGTGCAACATCTGTCATTTTGAATGATCTTCTGAAACAGAAATGAGCTGGCTCAATATCATTCACTGGATGCCATCTGTTGTTCACACCATAAGTACCAACTAGGAAGGTCCAAAACGCATGACTTCTCTTATCATTGCATTTGAAACTGCCATTGCCATCTGAAGCCTTCTGTGTCTGGTCATGTGAATTGGCAGAAGGATAAACCGCATGGGAAGAGGGACAGTGAATGACTGAAGATGCTCACCCCTGTCATGATCAAACTCTGTAAGTGAATTTTGTAAGGAATCACAGCAAAGGTAAATGTCAGGTTAGCACAGCCCCTAATCCCAGGCCAGCACAGACCTCAGCTTTCCATGACTTTTCTTTGTAGATTTCTGTGTCTTTTGTTTTCAGTACTTCAAATAGCTCTGTATATACTCATTCTTTAAGCCCTTTCTTCCTTCAACTAGCAGGGGGGGAGAAGATGGATCTGTTGAGCAAACTGTAGTGTCTGTGCTTGGAAGCGGGTGACAAGCAGCTGTAAATGAGCTGATAAAAAAATTTACTTTGTAAACCCCGCATGGGAGGGACTGAAACTATATCCCCTTTCCTAATTAAAACTGTGGTAAAATGAAAACATGCTTTAAATCACTACAGTATGAACAGGGAGATTAAAAAACCCCTCCCTTTAAACAAACATTTGGTACCACCGAGGGATAGCTAAAATATAAAACCAACTGCAAAACAGCTCTCCAGATTTTCCCTCTTGGTGACTTTGGCATATACCTGATCCTAGATCTTTGGGGTAATATTACACTTCCTTATAAAATGTTTATTCAGCTCAGTGTCTTAACTTCCTAAGTCTGGGTAACAGCCTGCCTAGACTTATGGGTAAGTACAATGGCTAATATGAATAGCTATGGTTTTGTCTCTTAGGATCTCTTTGCAAATATGTTTGAGCAAAATATATTTTCAAACTTTTCCCCTTATATTTATAATATCATCGTCAGAAATAACAATGGATCGAACAAAGTGAAGTATCCAATAGGCCAATTCAATATATATGTTCATGGACCTTCTCTAGACTTTTTTTGTGATGTAACTCTGCATAAGGGTCTGCATAATGACAAAGAGTATCTTCTCCTTCAGTGTTATTATTACCAAAAATAGCAATGCTTTTTGGAAACATGGATGAAGTTAGTGTTTTGAAGAGAAAATAAACATATGGTTCCTACACAATGGAGCCTATAGTCTTGCTCAGAGTGTCCCTGTGGCCTAGATGACATAATGCAAAGAGAAGACAGGCCTCAAAGCAAGCTCTTCAGATAAGTACTAAAATGCAAATTATGCTCCCTTTTCCCTATTTCTAGGGGGCATATGAGGATCTTTATTCCCTTTTTTCAGCCAGAGCTGACTGTGTTTGAAACAGAAGTCTCTACTGAAAAGACACAGGTGAGAAGTATATTTTGAAGAAAAATTAGAAGAAAGCAAAAATGGAAAAAGGAGAAGATAGTTGCAAGAACAGGACAGGAGACACATTATGTTGAGAAGACCCTAGTAAGGAGTCTGGAGGACAACACAGTTACTGGGAAAAGTGTAAGACTAAAGGCTTAATATGAGATTATGAACCAGGTGAGATAATTGTGGAAGTGTTTAGTGAGGAAGAAGAGCTTGGCTAGGAAGCTAGAGCAAACTGAAGCTGGGAAACCGGAGTGGTGGGCTGGTGAAGTAAGCTATCCAGTTGCAAGGGAGAGCACAGGAAGTATCCTCTCCAAAAACGGGTACAGGGAGGGGCTATCCTACAAAACACTGGCTGCAACTGCTGCTCCTGTAGACATGCATGCCCCTATATAGACAATATATTTAGCTATGAACTGCAACAGTAGGGGTTCAACCACTGAGCATTTCTGTCCAGGAGGCACTAGGCTATTGTTTGTATTTAAGGCAGTTTAGATAACCTGAGCTTTGTGTAGACACTGTGCTAACACCAGCTAGAGTCATACAACTACCTTGTCGTACCAACAATACTTTGTATTATCAGCATGTAATGAGTCAATGGGTTGTTTTGAGTGATTCGCAACCCACAGCTAAAGGTTAAATCTTACTGCCACTGATACTAAAGGCAAAACCCCATCAATTTCAGAAACACAAAGTTTTCACCTGTGGGACTTCAGAACCTCACTTTGCTGTCTTTAGGCCACACTAAAGAAAATGCAATTTAAAAAAAATTAAATTCTAAGGTAATTTCAGAAATAATATGTACATCCTTCATAAGTAATTTAACTTCTTGAGGAGAAGGAGAGTACAGAGTAATAAAAATATATGGTCTCTATGAGAGTAGGAATTTCTATGTTTTATTTATTTATATGGTTTCTTACCTAATTTTGTCTTAAAATTCACTATTCTTTACTCATGAAATGTAAATCTGTTGTGTAGTGTTGCTGTAAATGTATTACATTATCAACCACAGAGCCTCTTGAGATGACTTCTTTTTCATTCTGGGTTTGATCCCTGTATAGCTGGTATCAAAATACTCTGTGGGCTTATTGAATGAAAGGTACTTTAGAAATGCAAGGTATCTGTAAGGGATATTTAATTTTGCATTATCTGCAGTGATAGAACATTTTTCATTTCATTGTGCTTGGCAGAACCACTTTAGCCCTTTGGGAGTCTTTCTTATTTCTTAGGAGTGTATTAATACTGGCAGTACTGAAGACTAACACATGTTTTTATATATGTATGCTTTTGTACAGGTAACAAGTTCTGGGTTTTCAAGGACACTACTCTCCAGCCAGGTTATCCTCATGATTTGATAACACTTGGAAGTGGAATTCCTTCCCATGGCATTGATTCAGCAATTTGGTGGGAAGATGTTGGGAAAACCTACTTCTTCAAAGGAGATAGGTTGGTATAGGAATTCTGAAAGAAGGATGTTTGGTAGATATCAGCTAAGTGTGTTAATCTTTTCCTCTATTTCTCAAAAGAAGAAGTCAAGCCACTCTAGTTCATTTTCTGCAGATGAAATTAACTCCTCCTGCCTAGACAGCTATACTGTTTCCACATTTCTTATAATTTACATTATTTTTTGTGAGTATACTGAAATTAGTATATGTCTATCAAATTGTAAAGTTATGTTTTAGAAGTTAACAGGCAAGTCACAGTTGTGGCAAAATTTAAACTTAAATATTCAATGTATTGTAGTTATGTACACTTAAGATCTACTTTTTTCCACATTTCTAAACCCTAGCACGTAAATAGGGAAGGCATGTACTAAAGCTTTTTAGGGTCAGTGATAATTACTTCTCTGCTACTATTTAAAGATGAGGTAAGAAAGGGAAATGACAGCTAAACCAGGAAGCTAAAGAACAATTTGACCAGTTCCCTAGATATTATTTTAAAATAAATCTTACAGATCCCTTCAGAAGGGGCACTTATTTTTGTGATTAATAAAGAACAGGAAAAAAATTGTAAAACCTGAGTTATTTTCCAGTCCTGAAAGAGGCTTGCACTAGTTACTTAGTGTCTCTGTGTCTTCATTTCCTTGTCTGCAAAAATAAGGGAAAGAATATTTGTCTGCTTTATAAAGATGTTAAGACAACTCATTAATTTTTGAAACCCTGCAGGTTATCTGAATGATGGATTTTACAGATTTTCAGAATGTTACTATGGCTGTTGATTGATGTATCACTGTGCAAATTCTGAGTACTCAGAGATAAATTATTCTTTGTTAGTAATTGTAATGTTTGTATTAGTATTATTAAAAGTATGATGATGGCTTTGTTACTGTCTGGTACTTAGGATTCTGAGACACTAATGTCAGAAATTAATTTAATGCACACCAAAGAATATGTTTAGCACACTACAGTTGATCATTTTTTAGCAGTACTGTAATATTGCACTACAGATTGCCACAACAAATCTTATTGTTAAAGCTTTAAAAAAAAAAATCTCCAACACTCATGATGAACAAAGTAGATAACTAAGCAAAATTTTTATGGTGTTTGAAAAGTAGATATCATTTCAAGCAATCAGTTTCCACAGTGAAAAAGAAGACCACCTAAATAATTTATTTCCCATGGCTGAGAAAATTTTTTCTTTAAATATAAGTTCATTTTCAGGTAATAATTTTCCACCTCCACACTCCTGGGAAAGTACATACAGTAAGAATCTTATGTGACCCGTTCTTTCTTTAGGCTTCATTCGGCAATGTCGTTTTATATTTCCATGCACAGGCAGTTACTTATAGTTGAGACTTTCCTAAAACACTAGTGGTAATAACACTAAGAAGACAGAAAGAACTATCAGAGAAAACATCTGTTGATAGAGAAGTTGCTACTTAGAGCTAACAAGCACAGTGAAACTCAGCAGGATATAAATGCAATACAGTATGTTAGAAGATGATCAAACAACATGAACCTTGCAGAGATAATTGAGCTATTACAGGATATTGGCCACCAATGGGAATAAACCCATATACCACTAAGCTTCTCAATATGTATTGTTTATATCACAATTTTTTATTAATGTAAAATTAGAGTTGAATTCTTTTGATGGTTTTAGTAGTATGTATAAGTCTACTGTAGGGATTGATCTTTTCCTGAAGAAATTATAACATAAATGTAACTTCTCAGTGGTAGAAGGTAGGAGTGAAAGGGAACCAAAAAGTCAAGCCAGCATCAAAATAACAAAGCATGTTCCTCCTTATGTAACTCAAGGACCTGTACACTTACTTTGTTTTGACGGTAATCTGTAGTTAAGGAGCCCCAGGGCAGAAGTTAAATGGCCCAGAACTGTAGCATACATTAAAAAGTTAGAGCAATAGAATACAAAGCATCAAAATTGTCTATAAAATTAAAAAAACCAAAAAACTCAAAAAACCCGAACCAGTAAGAAGCTTTAAAAGTCCAAATAGTAAATGGTATTGTAATACTCGTGTGTCTAAAGCAGGTCATGTATGGATCATTATTATTAATATTTGAAATGATCCATTTAAGCACTAAAGATAATTCTTCCAAACAATCATGAAAGCTAAAGAGGGGACAAAAGTTGACTACAGAAAACATTTTTCCCTCTCTCATTCCTCTTTTACCAGAACTGAGTAGTGTAGGACAAGATGAAAACAGGTTTGCTGAACTTCTTGAAACATGGCCTCGTTTATGCCCCTGTCTGGTGTGACTAGTTTTTGTACTTTAGATTTTGAATACATATATTTTTTTTCATAAAGCTTAGGCATCCAATAGTTCAGAATATTGTTAAGTAAATAGGATTACATACAGGAAAGAATGTGTTTTAGCAAATATTTTCCAAATTTCCTTTTTCTAAAGCCACGAATTGTAGAATCATAGAATCATAGAATGGTTTGGGTTGGAAGGGACCTTGAAGATCATCTAGTTCCAATCCCCCTGCCATGGGCAGGGACAACTTCCACTAGACCAGGTTGCTCAAGGTACCATCCAACCTGGCCTTGAGCACTCTCTTGAACAAAGTACATTTTAATTTATTTTCCCTCTGTTACTTTATCAGTCTTTGAGATAGAGTAACACAACTTATATAGTTGGTAAAGCTCAAATCACTCAAATCATCACTGGAGAGTCTGCTTGTGAACATTTGGCATGCCAAGGAGAATCAGGACTAGGCTTTCCCCTAACCTGTAGACATGCTCATTATTCCAGCACAGGTTACCAAGATAGTATCACAGTTAGTCCCTCTTTCATAAGATTTCTCATCAATGCTGAAAAAACCAACAGTTTGGGGACTTTTGAGTGTGCACTAGGTGTGTCCTCTAAGACTTGTTTTTTTAATGACAGTGGATATTTTTGAAAGTCCTGTAGGATTGTCTGTTTCCATCATGCAGCCTACTCAAAAAACACAGAAGTTAGTAGAAGGAGCTCAAAAAGTTGAAAAAATTGGAAGACAAAAAAGGAAAACGAGTGAAAGTATGCAGGAAGAAAATAGGGTTCTGGGAAAGAGAGACAGATAAAATGGAGATTAGAAATGCAGATAAAATGGAGATTAGAAAATAGAGTATTAAGCTTGGCAAAGAGTGATAATAAAGAAGCAGAGAGAGAGAGAACAGGCAAACGTGAAAAGAGAAAAAGCAAACAAAGGATGAAGAAATGCAAATCAAAAGATGAGCAAGAACTGGTTGCAATAGTATTGATGTCAGAGCTTTATTTACTACTTCTCCATGTTTCTTTCTCCAGATGAACTCTGAAAGAAGTTACATTTCAAAATAAAGATCATTGCTTTGTTGACTGGTTACTGATGCATATGTGACTAGATTAAGAAATCAGGCTATAAAAATAATTTATGCATAAGAAAGAAAAAAATAAATATAAATGTTTTTAAATGTTACTTGGCAACTCAACCCACTTGAAACCTGCCGCCTTTTAATTTCATTGAAAGTTTAAAGCCAGAGAAATGCTCCACAGGGAGAAATACAGAGGAGTTTAGACCATTTTGTTTTTAAAAAAGATTAATATGTGAATTGATTAGAGCCTCGGTACCTTTACTGGGGCAAAATATCATCCACTTAATGACTCTTTAATGTATCAGGAACAATCATAAAAGGGTTTTCTAAAAGCTGAAGTCAAATGAATTCAAATTAGAAAAAGGGTCAAGTTTTTAACAGCGAGCACATTATCAGTGAAAGTGATATATTCTCAGGTTCTTGATGCCCTGAAATGGTGAGTGGCTGCCTTTTCATGTAATTTTTCACATGAGTAAAACTGATTTTAGAGGGGAAAAAAAAAAACTATGTTCTAAATTGGTATACTCTAAATTATTGGAACCAATCAAAACATAAAGTGACCCACCCAAATATTATATCAGGATACCCAGAGATACTAGAGATACAATATGTTAATTATTAGAGCCAGCTTGTAAGATATGCATAGCAATTTAGCCAGCTGCACAAGGACAAAGACATTATCAACATTATCTCTAAGTGTAAATAAAATCACAAGTGTAAATGTTTCTTGCATGTTCAGCTTCCCTAGAAATTGCATGCTGAAGCTTTTTAAATTGGAGAAAAGATGGCCAACAAAAAGGCACAAAGCAGGTTGAGTTCTGTGTTACACTGTGTCTATTTAATGATAATGAAATGAAAAGGTACTGGAAGGCATACATAAAAGGAGTTAAATTAAGATTGCTAGGAGATTGCTGTAATTTGTAATGATTTTCACCAATGTGATCTAAAACATTAATATCTCTTTTTTGCATATGTTGCATCACTCTGTGTCACTGTGCAGAAGTCCTAGACATCAGCATTGCTGTGATTATAAGTGAGATGCATGCTGATTTAGTTCCCAAAGTGCAAAAACCTTTTATCTTCTTTCTGCTTACAGGAAAAGGTTGTCCAGTCAGCAAATAGATTTCATTGAAATTTAGTAGCATGTTCAAAGAGAAGTCAAGTATTCCCATTTTAGGATAATGAATGTAGCACATGTTAGAAGGAAAAAAAAATGTAGTTACTCATCTGCTATTTTATAAATGTTTTCTTTTATTTGTTGGGTTTTTTTGACATTTAAAACAAATTTCAGGTACTGGAGGTACAGTGAAGAAATGAGATCCATGGACCCTGGTTATCCCAAACCAATCACAATCTGGAAAGGTATCCCAGAATCTCCTCAGGGAGCCTTTGTCCACAAAGAAAATGGTATGCAAACACATTTCTGTTTTAATGATTTACTAACACCCTTTATGAAAGAGTGGTAGAGGGGTGATTGACAATTCAGGTTAAGTATCAAAGTAACTCTTGATTTATGAACAGAATGTTTCCTGCTCTAGAACTTGCTGTTGTGAAAATGGCTATTTGTTTGCATGGGCCATCTAACACAATGAAGAAAAATCTTCCAAATTTAGTACTATAAACCTTAATTTCCATTATTTCTTTTCTTGTGTCTTAATTAGCTTAATTATTTTTGTACTCTGCTGAATTACAGTACCTCTTAAAACAAGCTTCCTAAACACAGTATATCTCTATTGGAATTGTCAAGGTATTGGCTGTTTAAACAGCTTAGAAGATATTACTTTCATTCTGAACAACTAGAAAAGGGAAGGAAAATTTTTATCTAAGCAGAAATATCCCTAGGAATCTATATAAATTAAAGATGTCATAAGCCCATAATGCAGAAATGCAGATCACAGGGATGTTAGTGTGAAGTGCTATTACCTGTATCAAGATGCATCGTCACATCCAGGAACCTAGAATCTCAGCTGGCCGCAGCTCCAAATGGTGCTACCCGGGGGCTGCTGGCAGGCTACCAACAAAGCCCTCGGCGCACAGAGTTTAGATTGCTTTGATGGGAATAAAAAGATGCATTTGCTGTCAGTTAACATTGTTGGAGAATTGTTGTGTGGCATTTGTGATTTATTTAGTAGCATGTTCTGAGTTCTGTTTGCCTCCCAGACAGCACGTGTATATATTGCCGTGTTATTTTAATTTCCTGTTAATAAGTAGATAAAAAGATTTCTTTCCTTGTATAAACCATTTCAGTCTCCTATTTCAACCTCTAACTTGGTTAAGAAATTTACCATGGAAATGTTTGGGGTTTTTTGTCAGAAATATGTTTAATTGCTTCCTTGCTTTGTCTCTGTCTTATCCAAAAGCAGGAATCCTCTCTCAGTTCTGGCCTTTTGTCTAGACTGGATTTTTTTGTGTTGTTTTATTTGTTTTGTTTTGTTTTTAACTGGAAAGTAGGTCAGTGAAGATTATATTCTGCATGCATTGCACTCAATAACTCTCTGTAAATACACATATATGTGGAAATAGCCACAAACATTATGTATGCATAGACACACATAATGGATATAACCTCTGATTTCTTCCCTTCATTACTTTTTAAGCCTATTTTTAAAGATTTAAATCCAAACTAAGTTTAACATTTTTATACGCATATATATGTGTATGTATGTATCGTTTGTTTGGTTTTTTTTTCTTACCTTGATTGTATTCCCCATAATAAGTTTTCTGTACTGAGCTCGGGTATGTGTATCTCTCATTACAAATGAAAATTATCTTACTGTACCACTCAGACCAGTGGGGCTGAAAGTACTGCAGAGGCAGAGCTCTTATTCCTAAGACAAGAAAGACTCTTGGTTACATCAAAGCCACTTCTCTTTTTTACCCCAATGGCTTTGATACTCTGTCTGAGTCTTTCAGTGAGGAGGGTGGTAAAATATGACATGAGATTGTGGAGGTGAGGGCATTCTTGGGCAACTCAGAAAGCCTAGAAGGGCCCCAGGGTAGAAAGAGTGACTGAAAATGGCACCAGAAATTTCCCAAGAAGACCACTAAGACATTTTCCCTGAAATTAAGAAAACAGATGTCTTAAGAAACAGTTCACAACTGCACTGCTGTTTGTATGAGGAAGGAAAGAAACAAAAGCAGATGCAAATAAGAAGCACCACAGCTTAGTTGGAAAGAAGTTGATTACATTTTGCCTGAAACTGTTTTCCTTTCTTTGGGCAGAAGCAGAGTTCACAAGGAAGTTTTACTATATAGCTTTGTAAGGGAACATCTGAAAGCTTGTCTTCCAGTTAATCCTTTTTGGTTTCTTTCCCTTCTCTTTCTATTGTGTAATCCATGCGAATGAACATGTGCACTAAGTCTGATCATAAAGGGGTTCCCTTCACCATCCACAAAAATTTGAGGTAATCTTACAGGAAGATGGGAAAGATGAGAAAAACAATTTCCTGCTCTAGTCAGCATCCTGACTCAGTGTCCTAGAAGCTTGGTAAGGTACCAGAAACATCTTTGAAACTCTCTCTGCTACTTCCCATACTGCGATTTGGTTTCTAATGCTGTGGTAAAAACTCTTAGGAGAAGGTGAAGAAGACATTTCCTTTCTGTTACTCCATGGAATCTGAGATCACACAAAGTTCTCCAAAGTTCTCTTTCTTTCTGCCTTGGGAGCAGCATAGAAAATATCACCTCCCCACTAGAAGTTCTGGTAAAGTGGATGGTGGGCTAGTTTTTTAGAGAGTAGACAGAGAAAACGTGGTCTACTTTATTAGCCCGTTGAGCTTTTTCTGCCTTGTGCTTACTACCATTCCTAATTTGAGTTTCTGTTTGACATGTTAGTGACTGCTAAGTCCTTCCGTGCTGTTTGGGTCAGGCATTGTGCTCACTACACTTAGTGACTAGCATTTGGAAAATCATAAGGAGCAGCTCCCAAAGCAGGCTCAAGTCAAGCAGATTAAATGAAATAACTTTCAAAAGCTGTGTGAAGTCACTTGTTCTGCCATGAGAAGCGGTAAAACCACTCAGTCTCTTAGAACTATCCTTCTGTGCTGGTAACTTCCATCCGTCAGCTGTTACTGTTATCCTGGTTCCTGCCTCAACAAAATGACCAAAAAGTTTAAACTACCTTCAGAGTTTTCCAATGGGAAATATGTTCTGATTGAAGAATTTTTACTGGATATATAGGGGCTGGCAATTCCTTTACCACTTTGATTTTAACAGTTTTAATTTGATATTTCAATGTATAGTAACAATTAATGCTAAATAGTATCAGTATTCTGACTTACATGTGCCTCTGATATGTACAAATGTGTATTCTGTATAGATGTAAGAATATAGATTTAGACATGTCATATCTGTGTATGGTCTCTATATATGTGTTAGAATATTCATAGAGATAATATATCAAATTTACACATTTGAAATATTTATCCAGGGCCTGTATGTACAGTGCTTTCTTACATGCACGTTGTTATTTGACATGCAAAGATAAACTGCGGCTCAAAATACTGAAATTTTGCTTTTGATAATATTTTTTATTTAAACTACAGATTGTTTTAAGGAACTTTATAGATGCTAAAATTCTAAAACTTCATTGTATTTAAACAATTACAGTCCTTTTTTTTTTTGTTTTGTTCCAATCAGAATAGAAGGCATTTTGTGAACAAGCCTCTTAACTACTGTTTTGATATAGCTTAGTGCTTTTCTTTTCTTTTTTTTTTTTTTTTTCTTTTTAAGCAGTATTATACCTTTCTATAGATATACTAACACATTTTCAGATAATAAAACTGCAAGGAATTAAGGAAAATAGTACCATTTCAGTGCCTAGGAAGGCCATTGAAATTGCATAAATAACTAATGTAGAAGAATGTTCAAATATTCTAAATATTCTGAAAAGTGGCAGTAAATGATGAAGATTTTTTTACAGTTTGAGCTGCAAAATATACTATCAAGTAATTTATTTTTTAATTGAGAGAAACTTACTGCTGTTTGAATAGGTGATTACTAATATTATCTCCAGATAGCCAGTTACCGATCTTTTCAGGAAGCCTTGTTAAAATGACAAATAGTGCCCAATGCGTTTTAGTATTCTTAGTGGCCTTTAGTACTGCAGGAAATAAGCTGAGGTCTATAAAGTGAAGATAAGGAAAAATCCAGCTGTTTGCATTCAGTTCATAAACAGTAGGAGGAAGTTCACCAATCCTGAAGGTTTGTTTCTTGCCAGATCAATGCCATTTTTCAGCTGGGATAATAAAGTAATGTAGATTTTTGGCATGTTTATTAATAGCATTGGATTTTGCCTGAATTATCATATACCAGCTCTTTTCAGACAACTTAAATCTGGCTATATCTGTTTTCTCTTGGCAAAGCTGCTGCTATTTCATCCACTTTCCTTCTTCTGAAGTACAGTATTAAAGAGGGTCAGTTCTCATTTCTGGGTCACCTAGCATTGCAATTTGTTTCTGTAGACCTCCCGTCTTGAAGAGGTTGTAATGCTTTAAAGTCCTGGCCCTGAGAATTCCAACTCTGGTTGGCTTTTCAGTGAATGAACAAATCAGCTGGACCCTTGTCTGTCAAAGATCATGTTCTCTGTAATTTCTATATTTTTCAGTAGCAATGGAAGAGGATAAAATCCTAGTTTATTGAATTAAAAAAAAAAAAAAACAAAAAAAAACCAAAACAAAAAAAAAAACAACAAATCAACAAACCAAAACACTGCAATGTTAGATTTTCTAGAAATGGTAAAAAACCAAAATCTGTAAACAAGTTTTGAAAGACCTGTAACTGAAGTGTATTCCTTACACCTTTTTATTTTTTTTTAACTACAAAACAATTTGATACCATTAGCTTTGCTCATGGTGTGCTGATTACATGATTTGATCCAATATGACAATTAATAATTGCAATTTTCTTCCTCAGGCTTCACATATTTCTACAAAGGAAAAGAGTACTGGAAATTCAATAACCAGATGCTCAGGGTGGAACCTGGCTATCCCAGATCCATCCTCAAGGATTTTATGGGTTGTGATGGACCAACAGATCGAGATAAAGACCGACACAGCCCTCAAGATGATGTTGACATTGTCATCAAACTGGACAACACAGCCAGCACTGTGAAAGCCATAGCCATCGTCATTCCCTGCATCCTGGCCTTGTGCCTCCTTGTCTTGGTTTACACTGTGTTCCAGTTCAAAAGGAAAGGAACACCCCGCCACATACTGTACTGCAAACGCTCTATGCAAGAGTGGGTGTGATGTAGGGGTTTGTTTTTTTTCTTTCCCTCCCAGGAGTTTGTGGTAACTTGAGATTCAACACAAGAGCTGTTATGCAGTTTCCTAGCTAGGAGCGGGCATCTGTCAGTCTGAAACAAAGATGATCTCTAAAACCCAGGGGGTTGCCTGTCCCGTGCATGAGTGGTGATTCGCTCAGCTGGGAAGCTTCCATGATACACAGTATCTACTGTTTCTTCGGTCCTTTGTCTTTCTTTGTCATTCGATTCTAGGCCTTTCCTCTGCACGCTCAATGCCGTATAAACTATCTGGATTAACTAACAAAGAGGAAAAAAAAGTCTCCAATGTTTCTACATTCTTCCCTTAAGGCCTGTTCCCCTTTGAAAAAATTTTTGGTGAGAGTAAATTTTTTTAGAAAAAACACAACAACCCACAACGGAACTTTCAGGAAAGTGTGAAGACCCAAAACAGCTTTGTCTCCAAAGAGGATTGCTTTCTGTCTGCTACGGATAAAGTCCTATACTCCTACTTCCAGTTTTGTTAGGTGGGAGACTTAGATGACATGCAGGACTTCGGACTGTTCGGACAGCCATTTTCCAACAAACAAGGGGCCAAAATATCTGCAATATAGTAACAGCCTTAATAATACATTCATTTTGTGTTTTTTACAGCTGCTCTGGGCTACATCTTCAATGTTTTAAACTCATTTATATTCATTGCTATATTCAAGCAGAACCTTTCTATTGGTTTGTTTATTTTTGGTTGGTTTTCCTGCATAAACTTTCCCAAGCTGTACCAAGCCAACTGCCCCAGGCCTTTCACAGGTCTGTCAGGAGCACTCATTCCAAAGCATGGTAAAAAGCAGTGTGTCTCTGAAGTAGATTTCAATGACCTAAAGCAACAGTCGTGCTATAGAGAAGCTCGATGCTGGTATTACACTGGTGGTGTAACCCTTTGAGAACTATTGCATCTGTTTTCAGAGTCTGGTGGATGTTAATCTTGGTTGGATGTTAATCTTGGTTGTCATTAAATTATAGGATTGTGTTTGGGTAATACAGGTTTAAAAGAAAATCATTTTTTCAAAACAGATTTCCTGTGACTGCAAGTGAGTGTTTTTAATTATTTGCATTATTGATAGAAAAGCATTTGTAACATAAATAGAAAACAAAATATATTTACCAGGTACTTTCTGGTTAAAGGAACCAAACCTATTTTAATAACTTCTACCACTTACCAAGAATTTTTCTGAACTGGCGACAGTTTTGTAGCTTAGCCTTTTGTCTTAAGCATCTTGAATTTCTCTTTTAAACTATGTTGCATGATAATTCAATTTGCCTCTGCAGAGGTGGAGTTACAGTTTCAAAGGACAGCTAAAATGATGACTCTGATATTGCATGAGTATCCTCTGGTGTGTTACCCCTTTGCATGTTCACCATAGTTCTCAAAGGGTTAGTCAAATTTCTGGCCTTCAGCCGAACGTGATATCACTGACAGAGCCAAGGGACCACCAAAGCATTTTGTCATTCTGCGTAATTTATGCTAACAGCAGTATTGTCGTTTTCATGTGACCTGCAGAGCAGGTTTGTATCAATATTTTTTTCCTAGAGAAAAGTCAGCAACTGACAGACCTCTTTATTGATTTTAGGAGCTGCTTCTTGCAGTGGTAGGCTTTACAGTCACTGGGCTGTGAACTTATTAAAGATGGTCAGAATGATGCACCCCAAAAGTCAGACACCTGGTTTTTTATGAAAGCCAGGATTTGAGGGGAGTAGCTTTTGCAACAATGAACAGCTTGCCTTGAACTTGATTATTGACCTGTTGACTGTCATTACCAAGTTAAACATTGTCTTCTGTGAACAGCTTCACTGTCTGAATTTCCTTAAAGTGTACTGTCCTACGTCTTTGATCTTTGACCTTTAACTTGCAAACTGGCACAAACTGAAGGGAATCTGGTGTTGCAAATGAACTAAGATGAATTTTATTTCTTAAAAGGCCTGATATGGATTATCCAAAATTTGAGAAAAAAACAGCGATGTGTTTTCCTAGAAAAGAACTGACATGAGCTAAAAAAATTTATGATAGATCTGTAGAAGGATATTTTGCTATGTATACATGCACACTCTAAAAATGAACTACAGTAGAAGTTAATTTTTATTTAACTTGAATACAATTTTCATTATAAAATTATAATTTCTACAAATAGCTAGTTATTAATGAAAAGGATATAGGAAAGAATTAAAATACTTGAAATGGCCAGTATTGGCTTTTACATAAAATGAGACTTTTATACTACATTCAGCCAATTTCTTACTGGTTTCTTAATCTATGTAACTGGATCACTTTTTAGAGAGTGTAGGTATATATACATATATATTATGGTTGTTATTATTATTTTGGTAATGGATAGCTTGACTGCCTTGAATTTATATTTATATTGAGCATAGCATGAAAAATAGTATGCATTTTTGTTCTATTACATTATTTTATATTGATTTGAGGACATTTTATGAACATATGTGGCATGCTATAAAGCATTGCAAACTTATTTAGAGCATAAACAGATATACGTATGTATGGCTAACAAAAATGAAGATTAGAAAAAAAGATATAGTTTTACAACAAATATGCAATGAAGATGGCATTTTGGAGATGTTTTGTAGAGGTACTGCATACTGTAGGTTAGAAGTGCACCAGTATCAGCCCATAGCATTATTTAGTAAACCCAATTCAGTTGATGCTGAAAGTATAGATTAATTGACAGCTAAGTAACATAGGGTATTTACTGGACATCAGCTCATTTGGTGAATTTGGAATTCTCTGCCTGTTTGTCATATATATTAAAATATGTGTGTGTGTGTGTTTGTATACTTATAAATGCACACACACACATGCACATACACACATATTTTAATCCATGGAGAGATTTTTATTGTCAACAAACTACTATAACTTATGTTCTGCTACAGGCAGAACAAAATGATTCATGTTGCTGTTCCTATTTTTCCCTTGGATAGTTAGCTGAAAATACTAACAACGCTACTAATTCTGCATTTGGTTTTCCTCTACAATAGGAGAACTTATTTTATGTTATCTTTAACTCAGAACAGCATCTGATCTGTTTTTTCATTCACTTGAAGATTTCACTTCAATTTTGAAATATCTTTCATGGCAGCTTTAACTTTCTTTGCAACTGTTTCGCTGACAGTAATGAAGTGCTGAGCATGTTGACTGTTGTTCTTTGATAAGGTAACAAAAATGTATGTATTTGGAGAATTTAACTTTAATCATGCAGGAAGGTAAGTGTGATAAGTCTAGTGGTTGGTATATGGTACATCATAGATACATGATTACATGATAAGTTGGTTGTTTAATATGTTTTCTTTTACTTAAAACTGCATATATATTATATACAGAGTGAGGGAGAAAAAAGTAATATTATATTGGCATGTTTATGTCATGCAGAGCAAGACTGTGTCAGCATTTTTATTACATACTCCTGTTTTCAGTATGCTATAACACAGTTATAAAGGTTTGCTTTAAGTAAAAAAATGAAGGAGCAGTTGTGTTCACTGTAGTTCCCAAACGCATACTGGCTAATTTCAAATTTTAGAAGTCTGGAGTGAATTAGTGATGTTGCCTCATCTAGTTTTGAACTCAAATGAGTAAAAGTTCTCAGACAATGTTATTTTTGAACAGTTGTTTTTCTACCAGGGCCTATAATTATGAGAATTAAGAAAAAAACAAATTGAAAATATTTTCAGTTCTGCAATCCTGGTTCCTGCTCATGTGCCGTTAACTTTTTTCATAAAGTTTTTATTAAACATTTCCATATTGCTATCGTCATGATCTGTATTGTGGAACAATACAAAACTGTATATGCATTGTGTTAATCAGTTACAGTCTATCAAGCTGACTATACAGGGTCATGTATCTTCAGAGTACTATGGTCTGTATGATGCAGAAAGCCAGAGTAGATGATGACAGTGTTTCCTCTGGTCTTTTAATGTATAAACCTATGAAAAGGTTATTGACTGTAGACAAAAACTAATTTTTATCAAAAATACATTTAAAAAACTATGTAACTGTATATTTACTGGATAGGCTGGGATGGAGAGACTCAAATGGCTCCAAAGGAGCCCTTTCAAGTCTCCTGAATAAATGTAAAACATATTTTATATCTTCCTATGAACTTTTGTTCGTTTTCTTCTTTCAAAATGGGTCAAAGGGAGGGGATAACTAAAGAAAAAGATTTTTTTAGGCTAAGTTTGTGAATGAAAATAACAAAAGTTAATAGATTCAAATGTAAGGGAAAGACTTACACTTTTTCTTGGAAGTGTATTTCACCTCCCCAGTTGTTTGGTCAAGACTCCTGTGCCATTAACACTGTGGGTTAAAAACAGTGTAAGGCTTAATTTGTGAATTTTCAATATTTTTTTAGTTCTTACTTCACAACCTTAATGTCAGTTAAATGTAGCTTTTGGTACCAAATTATATAGAATCAAATTCTAGCTTGTTGGTTAGAAAAAAGTGCGTAGAATAGAAAGTGGGTCTGCCTATAAGCAATGGAAGCGTTACGTTCCTATTCTAGTTTTTTGCATTTGAACTATCATTAGGGGAAACCTTAAAAAACACACATAGCAAACTGAACAATGAATGTTCCAGGCACTGCATTTTTAAGAAAGTAGAAATGCAAGTTAACACACCATTAGCAGCCTAAATTGGAGATAGCACAAGATGACTGGGCTGAGAAGCGAGAATATGACTGCAAGCATTTTCTCTGTCCTGGCTCCCTTATCTTCTCACAACATGGCCTAAGTTTTATCACCAGTTGCAGAGGTGGAGGAGGCTGTGCACCATGACAGTAGGAGATGTGGAACAGCCATTAGAGAACAATAACTCCTTGCCACCTTTTGTTGTTGTCAAGAGTGTCTTTGGACAAGTCAGTTTTCAGAAGCATAAATACATGACTGCAGCCCTGTGAGCCATAAGGAAAAACATTATTATCAGTGGAGAGAACAAATGTCACTGGCCACTTAAGTGTTCAGCTATGCTGTAAATCAAATAATATTTTGCCAGAGCTGAGGAACAGGTAAATTGTTACTGAATACAATGGTATAGCCGTGACTGATACACCAGCACTGTAATGTTAGGCATGTTTCCTTAGCTCACACTACACAGACTGCAGATAAACAGATTGGTTCACATAAGATAAAACCATTTAAACATATGTCAGTTACAAAGTCAGGTGTAAAAGAACCATATACTCACAAAATTAATCTCTGATTTATGCGTGTAAATCAATTGTCTGCCACTGGTCTTATGAAAAAATGTAATGTGTGAGTCAAATCTGTCTAAACCATTCCTGTGACTTGCCATCTGAGTTGTTGGAAGCTGATAAAGACATTGTCATCAGTGCCATCAATGCTGCACATGTCTGGTAAGCATCAAAAGCATGCCATCACTTGTTGCAGACTGGCTCCATTTGGTTCTTGATCTAAGGTAGCCTCTGATGTTAGGCAGCATAGATTCGGTATGATGTAGCATTATTTTATATATGTGTGTAGCTAGGAGAGCCCAGTGATAATCAGGAGATCATATTTTGAAGGATCATCAGTATGTGACCACAGCAAGTATCTGTTCCTAAAATCAAAATGTATTTGAAAGAAGCACATAGCATTAAACACATGCAGCACAAACAGGTCTTTTTTTCCCAGTATACATAAGCTTTAGTGTATCATCTACAAATTATAGTCAGTTTATTAACATTTGCAGTTGCAGCTGCCCATTATGTCTTTGAGATATGACATTCTGTAAGAGGTGTACATAAAGCATGTTTGCCCTGTGGAGATAGCCGTTAAGTACTGCTCTGGTCTGCTCACATTGTAGATGAAATAAATTTTAGAGGCAGAGAAGACATAAATTAAAAGATGCTGATGTAAACTAGCATGCTAAAGACAATTTTCTACACTTGGATGTGCATGCAGCATAGTGCTACTTGCTGTCACAGTAAAACTACATAAACAATAACCATTATACATGCCAGCCATTTATGGTGGCATGAAGCTTTCCAGTCACACAGCTTAGTTTCTTCTGCTTCTGTAGAATGACAGTGTCCACAGACGATAATTAGAATAGCCACCACAAAATCCAAAGCTTTCTGTTTAGTTAATAATAATTTCTACCCTATGAAATTGCTTCACATCCTTTTTAAAACTACAACCTTAATCTCCTTGGCTAGCTATCAGCATATCTTAATTCATAGCCTTTCATGTCCGTTATTTATATTTTTTTGCTGTTGCAGTAAAATGTATACTGAACATTCTCTCCATCTTGCCATCTAACACATGCAATAATCACTTTCATTCTGTGCCATGCACATGTCCTGGATCATTCATTGGCCCATCCATCATTCTGGAAACTGGCTTTCTGGGAAGCGGGACTAGCAACAGAAGGCTGGGATAAAATAACTTCCTAAAATACCTGGTTAGCCCTTAACAACATGACAACAGAGTTTGAAGAGTTTTTAGTGAAGTATTACTTGCCCACCGGAAACAGAACAGTGTAACTCTGCCAATCGGTGCATGCCCAGATGGGTTCGCCACTTGCAAACCGTAGTGTGTTAAGTCAGAAAACAATGTTTCTCATCCATATTTCCATCCTGATGTGTTGACATAGTTTAACACCCACTCTACACACATATTCATAGTTTACATGTCTATATTTAAAATCATCTGCCTTGTGGAAGCTGACAGTGCTTAGGGTCAGCAGGTAATCAGTGCTAACTCATTTATAAGGTGTGAACAAATTTTGGTTCCCTTATTATCGTTTTACAGCCTCAAAGAAAAGAAAGTAGGTTTTTTCCATAATGTAAATTGACGGTCTATAATAATCTTTGCCAGTGTTCACAATTACATGATATTATATATAGCTCAAATAGTCCGATTGTACAACTGATATATATTCCTGTTGAAATGCACAGCCCCATATTTAGGCATACAATAAATCTAAACAGAGATGTACATACTGTGTATGCTATGCTTGGCTATTGCCACAAAATTGTCAGTGCTCACATACTGATCGTCTTCGTATCTTATGAGAGCACCATGCTGAAATCAGTTCCAAGCAGTTGTCTGCTAGAGTATAACAGAGTTATATAAGTTAGAAAATGGTACATGTGGTGGTACGTATTCAGAAGACATCATCAGCAACCTATTGCACTGTTTTAAATGATCATAACAACTACAGTTCTTACCTGCAAAGCATAGCTGCAGCTTGTATTTACACTATTGTGATTTACCTCATATGACAAAGTGCTATGAACTCTTGCCATGCATCACAAGGTAGATGAAAACTATTAAAAAAATCTTTCAGGATAGCCATTGTCAATACTCACACAGCTCACAGAAATACCTGAGATGGTTATACCCAAGAAAATTTACTCTTAAATAGGAATCAGTAATTGAAAGAATGTGTGATGATGCAAATAATCTGTTCTCAGCTCTTACTCTATGTAATGCATTTGGTAAAACATTGTCAGCTAAGTGTATGCCTAACATCCATCTTTACTTCCAAAACCATGAAGACATCTCTTGTCAATTCAGACACAGTACTATCTTACTGTGTCTGGTTGAAAACCATTTTAAAGGATAGATCAAGAATTATGATCCTTCCTTCTCTCATCATGCAAGATACATGGGTCATCACCTGTCAATATGCATTCCTTTGAAGGTGTCACTCCTTGGATCACAGTGATGACAAATACAGACTTGAAGGAACACCCTACTGAAATCTTTCTCAGAGGAAACTTAAATTAGTTATGAACTTTCTTTCCACAACTTCTAGGATCCACAGGAAAGCCAAGTAGGTCTTTCGGTCAAAGACTGCAGACAAACAGAAAAAGCAGCATAAGCACATTTTTCATTTCCAAAATAATATAAGAAAAGGACTGAGGATATTTTGGTTTATAATGACACGTACAAAACCAGTTTGTCAGAAAGGGATGGAGCCAAGGACCACTGACACCACGAAAATTGTGTGTAACTGCTACATAATCAACAATAAAAGGCAAGAGATATTATCAGGAAGTTGGTGATAGCTTTAAAAATATTATTGGTCTCCAACAGCAAGGATACCTGTTAGGCTGCAGAAAGTCCACTGAACTCTATATTTGGTGTCATAACCCAGCAATCAGTCAAAAGGCTCCTCACTATAGTTACTCTAAAGGTGACTACAAATACATAGAGAACTTCATAGAGAATGTTGTCTGCTGCAATCAAAAACATTTCGAGACAGATTTAGTCAAACTAACATCAGCCTGAATCTATGTGCAAAAACTTGTCACAGTGAAATGTTCTCATGTTTGTTTTCAGAAATTAGATCCGAAAAGTTATCTATCACTTGAAGAACTCCACTGGATGAAATACTGAAGGACAAAGAAGCCTGTACCTCTATTAGTCTATATTGCAGCCATGTATCTTTATCTCCATGATATCTCAGTCCTGAAGTCTTTGATATAATAGAAATACATTTATGACCTTTGGATGGATCATATATTGCTATTTTTTTATGTAAATTGATAAACATGATCAAACTTTTGATTCCCCTCCACTGCTTCTTTTTCACTGTGCCCTGACATGTGTCCTGACTAATTAAGGCAATATTTAATGTTATGTGCTCTTGGTAGACAAATGAGAAATTATCAGTTAACTATACAGAGAAAAGAATAAAATTTTATTGTCCATCTCATTAATCACACACAACTTTTTACAGTCTGTCACTAGGAAATGCAGCTTTTTGTGTCTACGGTGAAGATGTAGTACCTTCTCAAAAACTCCTGTGAGCGTTTGAGGGTCTTGATGTATACCTTTCACAAAATTTTGTTCATTGTCCAGTCCTCCAACACTGAGCTCCAAGTTATTTCAGATTATTGAAGTCTCTGCCACCCATAGACACTGCAATCCTTTAAGTCTTTTATGAAAATGATGTGATACAGCCAGCACTTATTTACATGTCATGGCCACTTCCCTCGTCATGTGTACAATGATGTAACAGCAGAGTCTTATCATTTTTGATGCCAGCCATTGCATACCACTTGCATGCACAGTTTATGCCACCTGTGAGAGGTGAGCAGTGTGGCAAGCTGCATTTCAAAAAGTGTTTGTGTTATTTCCAGTGGTTCCAGTTCTCATCTTTAAACTTTTATCTTTCTCCTTCGCATTCTGATGCCTATAATCTGTGTCATGGATATTCAGACAGCAATTGTGTGGCTGGACTCCTTCCTCTACCACAAGTCGGTTCATACACACACATCAACTACCATTACATTACTGCTTTAGTATAATACACTAGCACTGTTGCATGGTAGAATGCTTTGCTATTATGTACCACGTTCTGATTGATCCTGAATTTTAGGCATCATAACGTATTTATGAAGAGCTCTCTCTCTCACACAGCTACTCCTGTAGTCTGGCAATCAGATTCATTGCACAGTTCTGTCACAGCTTCCAGAGAAAGATGCGGGTGTGTGACTTCTGTAAGTTTATTATGTCTGATAAGTGTTCCTATATGATCAGAAGCTGTTTGAGGGAGGTGATTTTAGCTCTTTGCTGGTCCTGTGGTTAGTATTGTTGGCAGTTAAAACATGTACAGCTCGTTTTCTCAGTGTGTAGTCAGAGTTTGATACGGATATGTACAAAAAGGGTACATTGTTTTCCATGCTTCATACACATTCTTGTTTCTCTCACCTTCTGAATAACATGCACCTTGCATTCTTTCCAAGTGCATGTATATATGCTATCTCTTGTATCTATCAGAACCCAATTTCTTCTTCAGTTCTGCTTGTTGGGTGTTATTTATAATTTTAGCAGCTGCTTCAATTTTCCGTCTTGTTGCCGTTCCTTCCTCCCTGTAATTCCCTGTAATTCCAGCAGAAATTGTTCTAGTTCCAATAGGTTAGCTAGAAGCTACTACAATTGTGACTCTTCCCACACTGTGATTTCCACCTCTGAGAAAGAGGAAATCAACCTTTCCTACAGAGACAAGGATTTTGGTACAGTTGTTAGGGTATCTCTGAAAGTGGTTTATGGATAACATGACCATAAAACTCACACATTGCTAAACATCAACTCTTCAAGCGTGCTTCTTGAACCACACAAAAATTACTCATTTAATTTACGAAGTCTGACCAATAAGTCAGAATATGGATGTGATGATTTCTCTGTCTGACACAAATTTCTCATGTTTATTCCCTTCTCTCTGCATAGCTCCATATGGATTTCATGCCCGTGTTTGACTCATTAGGATGTGTGTTCATAACAAAATAACTGGAGCATTTATTTGCCTTCTGCAACTGAATTTCATTTTATTATTGTTATTGTTATTGTCATTGTCATTGTTATTTTATTTTATTTTATTTTATTTTATTTTATTGGCTCACACAGCATTCTCTACAGTAACCTTTTTATAACTGACATATGTTATTCCTTCAGGTAGCTCCTACTGACAAACACAAAGCTTGTTTGTGTGCAAATGCAAGGCTGACTAAATGGTGCTAACGTGTATTATGACTGTCAGATATAATCAGGCAAAATTTTGTGGTGCTTAGACTGATTTTTTCATTGATTTTATTGATCAATGCATTGAACAATGTTTTACTGTACACAATCTGTCTTTTATTAGTAAATCAAGACCTCATAGTGCATTGTTAAACAAAATGGGTTAATTAATCTATGTAACAGCTCACCAAGCTATTTTCTCTTTAAGTCCTTATAATGTTGTGTCATTAAAGGTCAAGGGGTCATGATAATAATCTCATTACTGTAGACCATTAACATGACTGATCATTTTCAACAAAGTACTTATGTTTACAATGCTATAACCCTTTGACTGCTGCGGCAACCTTTAACCACAGAAAGTCACATGCTGGAATCATCTTTATGGTTCTTGCCATGGCAATCAAAGAGTTAAGGGCTGTGCAGTGATTTGTTTTATATTTATTAATTTATATTTATTTTTTCTTTTCATTTGAGAAGGGGGGAATTGGGGTGGGGCAGTTCTTGTCTGCTGTAAGTGTCTTAACCAAGGGAAGGGTTAAAATGGCTTTTTATACTATTGCATCTTATGTACTTACCATCGTTTCATTGTGTTGTAATTAAAAAAAAATCTGTCAATAAATAAGAGAACAGAAAAAAGTTTCATAAAGGCATTGTGGTTTAATTAATATATATTACTGTAAGATTTATATCTGCTACTCTTTAGGTGCTGTATGTACATTACAGCCAACTTTAGCCTCAGAAGAGGAATACCTAAGAGATAATGACAGTGCACAGAAATGCAATGGGTATATCTGGGTATGAGCAGGCTGAAAGAAACAGTAGTTAATTTTCCTAATCAAAAGAGAGCAGAAAAAGCTAATTCATACAGAAAAGAAGTGTAGTGTGTGACAATGACAGTGGACCTACTTCTGTAATGTCTGAAGGACCACTCATTGGAGATTGCTGTCACAGCCACTACAAAAGTGGTGAGCGGGTGATTGAATTTCCTCCTTTGTTATGTGTAAGAAAAGCCATTAAAAGTGTAGTGCAAAGAAAATGTGAGTCTAATGATTCTGGTCAGAAAACAGCTGAAGAATAAAACCCCAAAACTATATCGTTTTCTTGAAATCAAATCACAATAGAAGACCACAGGACTAAGATGCAAAAGAGAGTTTGTAAAACTTTGGCCATCCAGCTCAGCTTTGCAAAGATCTATGTTCCTCCCATGTCAACAAACATGTAATTCTTCTTTGGCTATTCAGGATTAAAGGTTTCCTACACCCATTCATATGTGTGGGTGTCGGAAAAGAGGAAGAAACTCAATCTATTTGCAAAGAAATTGAAAGTTTCAGAGTCCTAGCAAGAAAGAAGGCAAAGTTTTTAAGCTGATGCAAGAGCTGTGTCCAAACTCATCAAGTTTCTAAGCTACCCAAAACCTCACTCTTTTTCATTCTAAATCAGAGATGCATGTGTTTTACACTTGCTAAAACTCACAAGTAGCTCATCATTTAAAAAAAAAAAAAAAAGAAAAAAAAAAAAAGAGAAAGGAAATTCCATTATTTAGCTGGTTAAAGGAAGAAAATAAGAGAACTGAATACAACAGATGCTACGGAAGTCAATGATTGCAGTTCTCACACATGAGAGAGGAAAGGGCCCCTGGCTGGGCCTTGTCTGCAAGTGACTGACAGGAAAAACACTGGTTCTCAATGGTAACATTTGGGGAGTGTCTTAAATTAGCATCTTAAGTTCATGAAAGTGTGTTGTTTCTGAAAGGTATGAATTAAAACAACTTCCAAGCTGATCCATGTCTTCTTAATGTCATTCACTTCATAGGTAAAGATTCTGCTACAGGCAGAAAACTTTATTAGTAAACATCTAGCATCACAGTTAACACGTGAGAAATTTGGTGCCATAACTCCATCCTTTTCAGACCTATTTTCACATAATTATGTGGCAGATAATTAGATTTTTGTTTTAATGTTTAGGCCCAAATTCAAGATTTAGCTTCCAGGAACTATTCTTCTCCAAAAATCTTTCAAATCAAGAGACACAATTAATACTAGGTTAACCAATTAGACAAAACTGTTTATGAATAAAAAATATTCCTAATCACTGCTTGCCAACCACTTTCATGCTACTTTTTGAATTATTACAAACAGTGAACAAAATCAGCTACACATCTGGACATCAATAGCTGTCGATGGAATTAAAACTTACAAGAGTATGATATACAACTTCAGTTCTAAACAGCATACAATGGCATGGAACACACTCCACTCAAAAGAAGCCAAGGATAAAAGAAATAAGTATTTTATAGATCACCTACTAAGCCAATGGGGAAAACTCTGGGAGCTTACTATAAATTGTGAGGATTACACTTTGATGAACTTTATTCTGTTCTAAAGCCTACAATCCAAGTGAGTCAAACTGCCTTTTCTCCAAGTATACAGGCAATGTACTGCTGCTGGTGATGAAAATTAATCTGTATCGATAAAGAGATTTTTGCTATAAAATATGCAGACTTGAACTGTGTTTCACTAGTACAAAAAGCTAGACCCTGATCAATGCCTAACGAATGTTCACCTGAGTTACTTTCAACTCAGAAGAATGTGTACTATGATCCTCTGCATAGACATTCAGAATGCAAGGGAGCTTTTCCAAGACTTAATAAAAATGTATTCTCTTATTTCAGCGTGTGTCACATTAAGTGCAACATGTAGACATTTTGATTTAATTCCCTGTGAATTTTATTTTTTTTTTAATCTGAAATATTCAAGTTGTAATTCAGGAGAACCAGAGTGGGTAAGACATAAAAGTAAAGCAGTATCCAAAAAAAAACAGTGTCAAAAAAGTATTTGAAAAAACAGTATTTTTCAAAGGTGTTTTTATATGACTACTTAATTTCTGGAAAGTTTCCAAGCTGAAATAAGTATCATGGCTACCACACTTGTTCGATATATTGATGTGAAGTTTCCTTTGCAGCTCATTCAAGTCACTGCAAGAAACAACTCCTCAAGAGCATGCTTAATTTCCCAGATGTTTGTGTGAAAATACTGTCATTAATCACCATATTGATTATCTTTCTTCACTTTTCCAGGATTCTTCTATTTAAAATGTTCCCCTGAAATGACATGTAGAGGCATCCTTGTTATCCATGACTTGCTCACTTGCTGTCTAATTGCGAGATAAGAGATTCATTGTGCGGTGCTTTTGTGTTGTGGCTCATAGATAATTTTTGCTTTGATTTTCAGCATCAGTCAAACATTCTCATCATGACAAATGACAAGTGTGACTCCACTTCCCTTGTTTCTACAAGAGGAAGTTGTTACTCTGTCACACTGCCCAGCTTCCCACTGTATGTCTTTGCTCATATATTGGTTAAAGTAATAGATTCAGGTTGAAAATATCCTGAAGAGGTTTTTTACTCATGTTCTTTTGGAAGGAAATGCTCTATTATTTGTGAAGGATTAATTTTACTAGGAAAATCTGGAGTATCTGAATACTGTCACTGTGTCAAATGATCTTGTTCCCAAATTTATTCCAGATCCAGTTTCTCTGTCAGTCCACACTATGTGTGAATTGTAGATTTTCCTTTGGAGCGCACTAGCTAGGTCTTTTAGAGATAAAACCTGTGTTTTCTTTTGGGAGGCAGTTATTCCAGGGACTACTCTGTCATTGTTTAGACTCAGAACTGTAACAAACTTAGAAGAAAACTTAGACCTTCTCAAAGGTCAGTCTAACCTATCACAAAATCAATTAGGAATACACAAACTTAAATGCCTCTTAAAAGTCTGGTGTAGGGCATAATCACCAACTTGTAGCTCCCAGCCCATGCCTCAGGTAACCACATTAGGGCTCCACCTGGCTACAATAGATTTGAACCATAGCTGGTGATCTTCAGAAGTTGTTTCCCCTCTCCATTGAAAAGACGGCTAAATTTGGGAATTAATCTAAGACTTTTTGTCTTGATAAGACATGTAAATTAAATAAATTTCACTGTGAGGGTGGTGAGGCACTGGAACAGGTTGCCCAGGGAGGTTGTGGATGCCCCATCCCTGGAGGTGTTCAAGGCCAGGCTGGATGAGGCTTTGAGCAACCTGGGCTAGTGGGAGGTGTCCCTGCCCATGGCAGGGGGGTTGGAACTCAATGATCTTTAAGATCCTTTCCAACCCAAACTATTCTATGATTCTATGACTCTATGAATTGTATCCCTTTCACCCCTCAGCCAGGAGAACAAAGAGGCAGACAGTAGAAAAAGATGCTGGGAACAGCAACACTCAGAAAACGCACACAATTAGAAGAAATGAGGTATATCATCATTGTCAGGAATCACAGTAAAAAGAGGAAAAAAAAAGGAAAACGGAACGGAAGCTCAACACATGCTTCTCTGTGATTAAGTGGAAGTATCTGCCGTGCTTGCACACCTGGCTGTCCTACAGTTGTGTATTACAACTGGACACTACCCAGGCAACAACCAAACCAGAGTCTCCCAATTACAAGTGTCAGGCAGAGGTACGCTGTTTCCAGGTGTACCACTACCTGATTTCTTTTCTTTGAGTATAGTTAAGTTGCTTTTATCACCTGTAAGGAAGGTGCCTCCACTGATTCACTGTTTAAATTTGTGTGTATAGCAGAGCCTTTGCACGTTACAAACAGCATGGAGAAGAAGACACATTAATTGAGCTATCCCATATGGACATCAGTTAGCAGGACAGGATGTAGATGGGAGCAAAAAAAAGGTCTTGCAAGGACAGCAATGTTGAATGCCCTCTGTAATGCTGAATCTTATCCACTGCTTTTGCCTGCACATCTCTTTGTACAGCACTTTGCTTACATGCTGGTTTATAACACATAGCACAAGCTTACATCTTGCTGAGAAGTGTTACTACACTGTGTACACTGAGGTCTCTCAGAGGATGAGGTAACAGACAAATGAGGACACAGAGAATACTACTAATGTAATAAAAAGATGGAAGTGGAGGAAAGATAAACATTTGTGAGAAATGAGAAAAGCAGTAAAGACCAGAGTGTTTAGAAAGAGTAGTTCTGAGCTTTGCTTTATACCATATTGGAAATCAGTTTTGACAACAGAGTTTCTATTTACCTGGCTTTTGGAGAAATCTGGACCATGCACATCTTTCCAGTTGTATTACTTATTAAGCCCAGGTACAATCAGCAGTTAAAGAGGAAGCAGCAAAATTTCAGATCAACAGTACTGGGAAAGCATAAAATGCCCGGATGTGAGAAGATTTCTTAAATCCTGTGATAAGAAAGGGACGTTGCCTAATGACATGAAGTCCTAATGCCCTTTGAAAATGCAAACAGGGAATTGTAATCTCATTTAAATGTTGATTAAAAGAACTGAAATTAAGTGGTTCAGAGAGACAAAAAATTGAAGGTTCTGAAGATTAAATTATTCCTTTGATGGGTCAGGCTACATGGTGCTGTGCAGTACATGTGCCTCTGTTGATGTGGGCTGCAGGAACAGCTCCTCGAGGGACAAAAACTCTTCACCTGTCCCACCTCTCTCCAAATTACACTGGCGCAATCACATGTGCCTGTTTATCTCAGAAGCTGTATGGTTCATGCAGAGCTTTCTTCTTTCTATGTAAAAGTAATTATTTTAGAATGAGTAATCTTATTCCCCTATGTCTCTCTCCCTTCTTACTCTTATCACAGATTATTACAGCAGTTAGTCCCGGTCTGCAGCCCAGCAACCTCAGGAGTTCCTCTAAGGCTGATTCTTTCCATCAGCATAGACCTTAAAGTGGTTTTGCAGATGGTTTTGTAGTTCTGTGGCTGCAGGGAGAAAGATACCTAGATGATGGCAACACTAGCATAACTGGAATAATATTTAACTTCCCAGCACAGTCAGATTACTTTTTTGACCCTTGGTGAATCACATAATCACCACTGGCCAGCTGTTGTAATGCTCTGTATTGAAATGAGTAGAACTGCCAATACAGAATTCTGTGTCTACACTTTCCATACCCTGAGCACCAAAAATATGATTCATAAGAGCCTGTTGAGCAAGGTGACACTTAAGATTACTATTAAGAAGAGATGAAGTAGGAAGACAGTGCAACTCTGACACTAGTCTTAGCCACTAGCTAGGGGAAGAGTTATCGTGTCTGGAACTCTGGGTCATCATCAGTTGATGAATTGGGTAAACTGCACGTTTGGAGATGGATGACTCATTCAAGCATTGACTTCTGGATTCCAAAGCCCCCTGATCTCAAGTAACAGAATCATCTACTACATCTATCGAGACATGTAAATAATGCTAATCAAGTTGATACACATTTCTGGATTTCCAAAAGACATTTAGTATAATCCATCTCCAAACACTCTTAAGAAATTTAGCTTTGATAGCAAAGGAGTTAAGGTCCTCAGATGGATGACCATGAGCCAGCACTGTGCCCTCGTGGCCAAGAAGGCCAATGGCATCCTGGGGTGTATCAGAAGGGGGGTGGTCAGTAGGTCGAGAGAGGTTCTCCTCCCCCTCTACTCTGCCCTGGTGAGACCGCATCTGGAATATTGTGTCCAGTTCTGGGCCCCTCAGTTCAAGAGGGACAGGGAACTGCTGGAGAGAGTCCACAAAGATGATGAAGGGAATGGAGCATCTCCCTTATGAGGAAAGGCTGAGGGAGCTGGGTCTCTTTAGCCTGGAAAAGAGGAGACTGAGGGGTGACCTAATCAATGTTTATAAATACATAAAGGGTGAGTGTCAGGAGGATGGAGCCAGGCTCTTCTCTGTGACATCCAGTGATAGGACAAGGGGCAGTAGGTGCCAGCTGGAACATAGGAGGTTCCACCTGAATATGAGAAAAAACTTCTTTACAGTGAGGGTGACAGAGCACTGGAACAGGCTGCCCAGAGAGGTTGTGGAGTCTCCTTCTCTGGAGACGTTCAAAGCCCGCCTGGATGCGTTCCTGTGTGATCTGATCTAGGTGTCCTGCTCCGGCAGGGGGATTGGACTAGATGATCTTTCGAGGTCCCTTCCAATCTCTAACATTCTGTGATTCTGTGATTCTGTGATAAGCAAGTTGTTAAACTACAGGAAACGAAAGCATTATTACTTAGTTTCCACAATAAAGAGACATCATAAATAAAACTCATAAGAGTCTCTTCCGAAGACTGTTATTCACTATATTCATAAATGATCTGGAAAGAGTTATATGACAAAGTTTCCTGATGATACTAACAGTAATAAAGACAAAGCATAAAGGCTAATAACTGTACAAAGAAAAGCTACACAATATTAAGGGACTTGGAATTGAAATGGCATATAAATGAAATTATGTACAAGTGAAACACATATTTAAAAAAACTTCATATATATAATGATGTTTTCTGAGACAAATATGAGTGTTTCAGAAAAGCTCTTGGGAATATGAGAGAGAAATCTATTCAATCAGTTCAATACACTATAGCAGTGAAGAAAAGCAAATGAGTTGTTGTAAGTTATTAGGAATGGAATGCAGAACAAAACAAAATAATAATAGTAAAATCATTATGCTGCTGTATGTCTATTACATACCTGCATCTTGAATTGTATTTGAAGTTCTGCCTCCTTTTCTCCACTTGCATGTCAAAATCCATATAATAGCAACGTAATAATATTGTATAATGTAGCTAAAAGGCTACAGGGTGAGAAAAGTTATCAAAGATGTTTCTATTTTATAAAAAATTGCTACATATAGGAGGACTCTTCAAAAAAGATAGCTGAGGGGAAACAAAAAAACTGTCTAAAAACCTGAGTTATGTGAATAAGTGTATAGGGAGTAATTTTTCATGGTATTCCTTATCCCATAATTGAATCAAATGAAACTAACAGCTTAAAGCTAGCCAAAGCAGATACTTCACACAACACACATGTAAGATACTCATCTACTTGTTTCAAATTATCGTGGACATTAAAGTTGACATACACTTAAAAAGTAAATTGACAAATACAAAGAAGCAAAATCTCTTTAGAGCTATTCAATAGAAACCACCGCCATGGGCACAGGGAGTCCTCCAAACAGGACCTGACATACCCAGACGCAGGACTGTGCAAAAGAATAAGCATAATGCAAATTTAAAGTAGTATATCTGGGAAAGTGGATTAAGATACTAGACTAGATCTCATACTGTCATATGTGTGTTCATATACTGAGTTGATAAACCAGCAGCATCTGTTATAATTGACATTGCTCAGTGAGGAGTAAACTACCAGGCTTCCCACTGCTTTGCGTAACTGAGACTTCAAGTGTAAATGTGAAGGATCTCAATTTACTGAATGCTGCAGTGAAAACTAGAGTTTGTTCTGATGATAGAATCATAGAATCGTAGAATGGTTAGTGTTGGAAGGGACCTTAAAGATCATCTAGTTCCACCCCCCCTGCCATGGGCAGGGACACCCTCCACTAGACCAGGTTGCTCAAAGCCTCATCCAGCCTGGCCTTGAACACCTCCAGGGATGGGGCATCCACAACTTCCCTGGGCAACCTGTGCCAGTGTCTCACCACCCTCAGAGGAAAAAATTTCTTCCTAATATCCAATCTAAATCTGCCCTCTTTCAGCTTAAAACAGTTACCCCTCGTCCTGTCACTACATTCTCTGATAAAGAGTCCCTCCCCATCTCTCCTGTAGCCCTCTTGAAGCACTGGAAGGCTGCTGTAAGGTCTCCCTGGAGCCTTCCCTTCTCCAGGCTAAAAAACCTCAACTCTCTCAACCTGTCCTCGTAGTGGAGGTGCTCCAGCCCTCTGATCATCTTCGTGGCCCTCCTCTGGACTTGCTCCAACAGGTCCAGGTCCTTCTTGTGCTGAGGACTCCAGAGATGGACACAGTACTCCAGGTGGGGTCTCATGAGGGTGGAGTAGAGGGGGAGAGTCACCTGCCTCAACCTGCTGGTCACACTTCTTTTGATGCAGCCCAGGACATGGTTGGCTTTCTGGGCTGCAAGTGCACATTGCCAGGTCATGTTCAGCTTCTCGTCAACCAACACTCCCAAGTCCTTCTCCTCAGGGCTGCTCTCTATCCATTCTCCTCCCAGCCTGTGTTTGTGCTTGGGGTTGCTCCGACCCGTGTGCAGGACTTTGCACCTGGCCCTGAGGTTTGCATGGGCCCACCTCTCAAGCCTGCCATGATCCCTCTGGATGGCATCCCTTCCCTCCAGCGTGTTGACCACAGTGCACAGGTTGGTGTCATTGGCAAACCTGGTGAGGATGCAGCACTTTCCTGAGTACTGAGGGTGTATACTTTCTGAAGTATAAACATCTTCATGAGAACGTAGCACAGAAACTGTAGCAACAACTATCTTTGCAAAACATCCTTCGTTTCAAAGCTTTGTTGGTGAACCAAAGTCCCTGTAATGAGTCCAGCAAAGGTTCCAGGAACACTTGATTGTGTCCAAATGCTGTAAATGTCTGAATCAGTTAAAATATCAAACTGGAAGAAGGGTATGGTTCAATGTGCTTTAATAGCTATGCAATAAGTAGGAGCTGATTTTCAATGTGTAATTAGAACTGTTTATGTACTTATGAGAAAAGATACATTTCAAACATGTACCTTTACACTGAGCCCTTATAACCCCAACTGTGTGAGACATTTAGGCAGAAGGACTAAACCCTGTTCAGTAGGGAAATTAAGCTTACATTGCTGTGTATGTTTAAATACTTTCACAGAGGGAGGTGAGCTCCTGCGTTTGGGTCCACTTGTATGTGGTTGTAGTAGAAAGGGACTGATCAACAGTAGAAAGCCAGGATGTGTGATGTATTGAAAGCAGTTATCATTTCATAGTCACCTAGAATCTTTTAGTGAAACATTTTTATGAATTAAAATATGGTTCATAAAATTGAGATAAAGCAAATATCTCTTCTGAGATTATTGTGTATCAAGCAAAAGTTATCATACTGCTTCTTCAAGTTAATTATGTTAGCAACTTTAATTCTTTCTGAATATTTTATTTTTCCTCACTATATCCACAAACTACTTGTGTTAAATTGCTAAATGTACTGTAAACATCACTAAAAGACAGCACAAAATAGTTTAGCAATTTCTCTGACTTGGGATATATGCAATTATCAGCAGAAGGACTCAATTTGTCAACTTCCCTCTCATCTGCATCTCAGGGGTGTGCTGCATACTACATTAGATGAACAGATAAACTGTTAACTAGAGACAGAATGGACAGCTGCCTTTTTCTTACTACTACAATGGCTGGAAGGACTGATGTAGAAAATTCAATCTTGTTTTCTTTACCAGACAGCTTGTCTAACCCTGGGAGTGAAAACTATGAAGAGCTGCAGGATGTGGCTATCTGTGAGAGACAGACAAGGTGAAGGTAGCCAGGAACTCCAGTTTTCAAAATATTGAACTTTTTTCCACTGCTGGGGGTGCCCGTGGGGGGCCATGCTGACAGGTCCATGCAGAGCCACCAGTGCCACTGGGTTACATCTGACAGGGTCATGCCAGGCTTGCTGATGATCTTTCCTCTCCAAAGTCACTCTTCTCACCACTAAAATGTTCATGTTTATTATACTTCTTTTTGAGATGCCTCTTCTTGTGCTTCCAAAGTCCCTTGAAAGTTCCCTGGTTTCTGTTTTAACCTGTTTGTCATCGTCCTTGATACCATGTTCAAAATGGGGTGGAATGATCTCCCAGGCGGTTTTGGGAGTTTCATTCATACACACTGTTAAACCCGTGTTCCTGTCTTGTCACCTGACATTTTGGCAAGGTGATCACCCCTGTGAAAACCCCAAGAGCTGAAATATCTTACAACTGGTACGAAATCAAATTTGAACCCACTTTTTTTCTCAATCACTCACACCATTAAGATTTCTTTCAATGAAACATAAAAGAAGAAATAAAGTTGGGAGAAAGCTCCTATTTATGTCGTTATTTAGAATAATAGTATGCAAGTACTATGTGTACCTAAAGCCTGATAGAATAACTGAATACTTTCCATATATATATTTTTTTTTCTGATCACTTGCAAGTTGTACCATGGAAATATTTTGTGTTCGTAGTAAGCAAAGTTTAAACTTCAAATGTAAATATTTTACATTTACAAACAGAATTATGCAGTTAATGAATCTGTCTTTGTAAAGTATATGCAAAAATAATTTTCCTTCATATTCTGCATTACTTTGAGATTTCTTGGAACCTAAAAGTGTCTGGGCCTCTGGAACTCATCATAAATTTAACAGTGACACATTTAGTCTAACTTCCCCTGTTGGAGCTTCCTCAGTTAACAAACATCTTCTAAGCGTTCCTAGAGCATGCACCTTTGAGTTTCAAAATGTATGTTTTCAGCCACACTGGAACACAGAACAAAGATTTTCTTTCATTTGGATACTATTGAAAGACGTTTCAGTTCTTCCATCAACACTAGGAGTAGCCAACACGTGTAGCCAAAGAAGGCACTTTCTCCCATGCCTGTTGGCAGCAGGATAGAGATTCTAACGGATCTATTATCAGTAAACATGGTCTTAATTTTCAGGTTTTTTTTCAGGTTGTGGATCATTATGTGAGATGTCAGTTGTGCATATGAATGCACTACTGTTCTTGCTCTGAAAAGCATAATTTTGTCATAAATAAGCGCTGTGTCTCAGTGTGTATTTTCGGAGCCTAATTTATAAACCAAAGCTTCCATGACAGAAGTAAAACTAAAAGCATTAAAATGACATTTTTATGTAATTTGTCATTTTGAGGCAACCCTATACAGAAAAGATTACATGAGGTAAATATGGAGTCCAATTCCCACTTTAAAGGCTGCGAACTGAAATTCCGAGACATCCTTGTGCCTACTTTGGACTCCTTTTCCCATCCTCTGGATTCTCCATTTCTAGAGGGACAGTTTAGCTCAAGGGTGTATGACCTTATTATAATCCTACAGATGGATTTGTACAATTCTGAATCTGTTAAAATCACTTGAGGTGTTTTGGGCAGATGTAGTCATCCTGAAACTGGTTTGGGGAGATATTACAGTAAAGACCTTAGGATCATATACCCTAGTATGTTTGGGTTTTTTTAATGTAGAGTTTCTACAGTCCCAGTTCTTTCACTTCTCAGAAGATACACATTCTCTCAAAATAATCAGTCATAGTAATATAAAATATTTTCCTGTTATGTAAGCTTAATGCTGGAAGATTTAATTGAATGAATAGGCATGAAAAATGCTACAGCTAGGTTGATAACATTTTTAGTTTAGAAAAACAGTCATACAACTGCTGAACTCTACTTCCAGTGGAGAAAGCAATTCAGTAAAGATTTTGTTTCCTAAAGAGATGATACTTCATACACTGCCAACTGAGAAGTCACTCAAAGAAAACAGTCTTCCACTTCTTCTAAGTGGCCTCTACTTGTAAACGAAATATATCTATAAAAGCCTGTCAGTGACTACTGTTTCACTTCAGATGCAATGATTAATGACACTGAAAGTGAGTTTCAGGATGTATGGGAAACTAAAGCTGGGGAGTTTTTTTCACAATTGTACAATAGTTAAGTAAAAGCACTTAAGATGTTGACATTGCATCTGAGGTTATGTCTGAACAGGCTCTATTTTCCTGAACTGTATAAAGAAGTCCAATTGGTTTGAATGTTAGCAATTTGTATTGTGCCCTGACGTAATAGGGACTGAAGTCTGGAGGAGATTTATTAACAATTTACATTGATCTAAGATAACTCGTGAATCATCTTTAATCTCCGAATTTTTTTTGTCTTTTCTAACTGCATTTTAATTTTTAAACTTTTTCTGCAGAATGAACAAAGGTTCCTTTTGGAGCTCTTTTCTGAGCTTAGTATATACATCACAGGTTTAAGTAAACAGCTTTATTATGGTGATTTTGCATAATACAAAACAATAGATTAATACAAGTTACTGTAAAAAATTCTTGGTTGCTTAAATAATGTTTCCTCATAATATCAGGTGAAAAAATCACCCTATTTAGCTATTGGTAGTGCTAGATATTGCTTTGTCATTCCAACAAATGTAATCTAAATGCCATCCTATTCATCTGCTTTCATCATGCTGATCTGTTTTGGTGACTGGCTAAATTAGCCCCTCAGAATAGGCAGGCTCTATAATAAACAACCCATTAACAAACTTCCATTCGTGTTGTGCAAACCCACTTTGTGTAGAGAAGTGTAGAACTGGAATATAAGTCCAAGCTTCATATTTTATTTTTACTTAAATATGAAACTGTCATGGCAGCACCTCATTTAAAGTTTGTTGGGTTTTTTTGTCTTAGCTCAAAATGAAATTTTCTATGATGCGGGTCTAAGAACATCTGCCAGCAGCTTGAAACAACTTGCTGTCATCTTCCTGCAGATTAACTTTGTCTTTGGCTTGTTTGTTTAACAAACTTCAGGAAAAACAACCACCACGTGAATTTGCTTTGATTCTGAGAAGAACAGGTCAACTCATTTTAGTGGGTGCTTAGCTGCCTGTTAAAACTAAAGCTCCTCTGAATCTGGAAGGAGTGGATATGTACTATGTATCAGTGGTGTTTGCTTTCTTCTCACTGGAGAAAGCCAGTATAAAATAAATGAAGGTGGATCACTGTGGTGGATATCACCAGACTCCTACACAACTAAAAATGCTGATTTACCAGAATTATTGCCAATGCTTCTGAGGTACCTGTTCAATTCCTGTCTATTTTGTGTTTCTGAAGATTCAGTCACTTCAAAAGTCCTGATTTTTTAAAGTTAACTTTTAGCAGTATTTGAACATATGGCAGAAGATCCTGTGAGAATGAATACATTACCATGCCTAGTTAAATGACAGGTGACAGTGTAAAGACCTAAGGTATAGGGAAATAGAATTTATATTTAAATACCACGCAAATACTGAGGATCCAATTGATTCCTTGACCAATATGATGAGTATTCACATCAAGCAAATTATTATAATTGAAGAATGTGAGGTTTTGAGGACATATAAGGATAATGATACCTTGCAATAACCAGGCAGTACTGAGAATATTTTGCTTGACATCTATCCTAAATCATAGAATGGTTTGGGTTGTAAGGGACCTTTAAAGGTCACCTAGACGAAACCCCCTGCAATGAGCAGGGACATCTTCAACTAGATCAGGCTGGTCAGAGTCCCAACCTTGACTGTTTACAGCGATGGGGTATCTACCACCTCTCTGGGCAACCTGTGCTAGTGTTTCACCACCTTCATCACAAAAAAATTTCTCTCAGCCTTTCCTCTAAACCAGTTATCATTCAGATAATGGAATCCACATAGCAGATATTTTATTTAATAGCTATACATCTCTTGACTAATGTGTACAAGAGAAAGAACATATTAAATGCACAAAACCTAGCAAATTCACAAGGGATTGCACATGAAAGAGAAAACGTGCAAAGGACTGAAAGGCTGATACCCATTACAGAGCCTGCATTCCTCCCACACTCTCTCCTGTTAATGGGCAACTAACTGGAAAATCTGAAGCCAAAATGGGTAGAGACCACCCCCAGAGGAATAAATATGAGAAGCTAAATCCCCCTCTAGAAGTGCCTTTCTGTCCCTGACAGTAAGGGGATCTAGGAATATCTTTCCAACTTAGGTGACTTGGTTGGGGTGAATCCTTCCACCTCATTAGCTCCCACACTGAGATACCACAGAAATATTTTAAAGCTCCACCCAGCTGCTAAGACTAAATTGTTAATCAGCCCATAATAATGGTTCTGTCAATGAAATCTTGCCTTGTCTGCAAAGCATGCTTTAGCAAGTGATATTAATGTGTACTTACTTGGATGGCTAGACTGGGAGAAGCAGAGCTTCCTGCACTCCATAATCTCGAGCTTCAGACTCCTCCTCGGGTTTAGGAACAGTTTATAGGCTTCTGACTGAAACCAGACATGATGTTCATAGTGTTAGGAGAAGGCAAAGCAAAAGTAAAAAAATTATACGTTTCCATTGTGAATCCTTAACTAAATTGGTGATGCTCATGTCTTAGGACATATTTTTATTGAAATGATTGGCAACAATGTTTATATTTGCTCATTTGAATTATCCTTTGGATTCTCCTTTGGAGCTGGATTCATTGAATGTATTTTGAGTATCACGTTTAAAGCAGCTATCTAGTTTCTCTCCAAAGTTACTGTTTTGATATAGACATATCCATAAGGGAGATAAAGGTATCCCCTGTATGGACAGACTTCCTATAGCACAGAAGAATGTTATGCATTTTAGCTGTTTATTTTGTGAGGCAATGGATGTTTCCATTCACCTTACAGGAAGCCTGGCCCTCTACAAAGCCTTCCTGACCCGCTTTTTCTAAATGGATATTAATGTCAGTTAACATGATGTTGTCGTCCCTATATTCCATTTTGCTAAATAGAAAGAAGATGGAAAATGTGCATATTGAATGTGTATCGCACTTGAAGTTCTTAACCAAATTATAGAGTGATTGGGACTTGAAAATAACCTACATTTTCCCCTTTGTTCTAACGCTGAGAAAATTAATAATCTCACTTTATTATATGTCCATGCTCATATGTTATTTTAGAAACTAGATATTTTGCGGAGATGAGGGAACAATTTATGCAAAAAAAAAATAATATTGAATTTAAGATTAAACAAAAATGTTTACATCTATCTTGTTTATGTGTCGTGTCTATTAACTGAGGCATGTGAGTGACTGTGTGTTCGATTGTCAATGATTACTTGTTTTAAGACTAGAGGAACTACCGGCTGCTCATGAGAAGCAAAGAAATTTGTGAAACATTCTGTTGTGTACCATAAAGGACTGAAAAAGGGAAGGTGCCCAGAATCAACTTTAAATTAGTTGGTTTTTTTTTTTTTTTCCCAGGAAGGCAATGTACATAAAATGTTCTTTTGGTTTGATTTTTTCTTTTCAGGTGCAGTCTTCATCTCTTTAATGTAATAAGATCAAAGCACTATGGGATAGCCTGAATTGAAAAATTGCTGCCTAATGTTGTTTAAATGAGAATGTCATATTATATGACCTTGTCTTTCGAACTATTCTGAGAATAGGAGCTAAAGTCTGTTTCAAACAAGAGAATCAAAATGTCAAACAGAGACAGGACCACCGCTTGCTGTCCCTTGTAACAACAGTTTTATTTTTAAATCAGAAAAAGTAACCTGGTGTTCAGAAAGATAGATGTAAAAGAAAACAGTTCAAATGTACTGCAGCTGTGTGTTACCCATGAGAAGCCATCACCAAGCACTGCCTTGTAGCTGGCACTGTTAAACTTCCAGTGGATAGCAGCTAATTGAGAGAAGTGTTACACTCTGCATGTGGAAAGAGTAGATTGATCCCATCAGGTGAAACAGCAAGCGCTAAATCAGAACATTTATGGTACATCAAGGAAACTTCTTAGATGTCAGCTGCATTCCTCTGGCAGCTAAATAGGGAGGGACAGATCCAGAAAGGAAGGAAAATTGTGCAAACGCCAAGGCCATGAAATGTCAAATAAATTCAAACATCTGGGCAATAATTGTAAGTAAATATATTTCCCATCTTACTAAGCAGAAAAAGTACCTTTACCAGATCGTATCTCTGGGTGGAAAGATGGCATCTATGTGTACAGCAAAGTAATCTAAAAGTCTAAAGTAAAGTATAGGGCTTTGTGGTGCTGTGGATTGTTGAGGAAGTTATTTGTACTTGCCTTGTCTAAGTAGCATCATTTGTAAGTAATTCAGTCTCCTATTAAAAAAAGACGTAGCATACTTGCACACCCAGAAGCTGCCTGAGTATATGTTACAGTGAGAGACACTCCGGTGCTGAAACTGTATCAGCATCTTTGTTCTAAACAGAATTTTTCAGGTGGCAGAGAATAACCTGCATTTGCCTATGTGTTTTCTTTTTCATTTAAACAGGACTGTTTTTCCAAATCCTTGTAAACCTCTATTCTGCCTTTACAGTTAAGAAAATGAAATGTTGAACATCTAATGACTGATTGAGTGAAACATGTCCCTACATTCAACACCATGGCAGGTGTCTGTTTAGAAGAAGTGAGAGAAAAGAAATGGCAATGGAGGTCATTATTAAAAGCATTTCAGGAAAGAGGTCCTGACGCTCTTTGTGGAAAACTTGCACACAGGCACCTATCTGCAAAAGAGGTCTCAGCTTCTGGGACCCTTGTGGTCAGAGACATCTCCTGGAGCCTTGAACCTAGCTGAGGGACAAATGTGAGGCTTTATTTGTGATTGTGCAACCTGAATAGAACAAGGGTTGTGAAGGGAAGTTTTGGACTCCCTCTTAAACTTAAGTGGATAAACAGGTCTTGTTGCTCAAAGCATTGGGCTGCTGGGCAAAAGAGACACCTGACTATGTGGGAGGTCAGAACCATTAACCAAGTTCTGGAAATGCTGTGAAAACAAGCATGGGGCCACAGATCCTGCCAGGAGCCTGCTCCACCGCAGGCTTCCCATGGGGTCACAGTGTCCTTCAGGTACATCCACCTGCTCCAGTGTGGGTCCTCCCCGGGCTGCGGGTGTATCTCTGCTCCCCCATTACCCTCCATGGCTGCAGGGGCACAGCTGCCTCACCATGGGCTGCACCACGGGCTGCAGGGAAATCTCTGCTCTGGTGCCTGGAGCACCTCCTCCCCTCCTTCTGCACTGACCCTGGGGTCTGCAGAGTTGTTTCTCTCACATATTCTCACTCCTCTCTCTGGCTGCAATTGCTCAGGATTTCCCCCCCCTCCCTTCTCAAATAGGTTATCACTGAGGCTCTGCCACTGCCACTGATGGGCTCAGCCTTGGCCAGCAGCAGATCTGTCTCAGAGCCAGCTGGGATCAGCTCTGTCAGACACAGGGAAAGCTTCTAACAGCTTCTCACAGAAGAGACCCCTGTAGCCCCCCCTCCCCGCTGCTACCAAAACCTTGCCACGCAAACCCAATCCACAGTGTTAATTGATTCAATTTTAACCCAGGACTTCATCCACTTATCCTTTATACACTTAGTGATTTTATTGTAACAGCTGCAGGAGAGCTCTGCTACGTAAGAAAAATCAATCTACCCTAACATTTTTCTAAAACACAGTCTCACCATTTCCTAACCGGGAGGTTTTCTTTTATCCCGATCCCATGCATGTTTTCTGATTCCATCTTCCTGAACATCTTCTCAAGTTGGTTTGTTTATCTTCTCTTAAAGCAGCAGCTGGTAAAATTTGGAGAAGACATCTGTAATTAAGGAGAGAGTCAGAGAAAAAGATTCTAAACAGAAAATGACCACATCCTCCCCTCAGCAGTTTTGTGATGAGAAAATTAGGACTTTGAAAAAGAAAACAACCTGCATTAGTCCCAATTTTGGTACACAAGCCTACCTACCAAGATATTTAAGCAATGAACAGAGCATCTTGTTACATTTGGCTTTATCAAATACTCCAGTAATGCTGTTATGTCTGAAAAACAAATCTTGTCCTGCTTACGCACTCAGGATACCAACTTTTGAATTTTCGAAACAAACTCATGGTAACAGAATGTTTCCTCCAGATGGCAAAAAATGTCTTTAATTCTGTCTCACAAATAAATTTAAGTACTTTAACCATGTTTGTTGCTGAAAGAGGTTGTTCCTCTTCCAGAACTGCAGGCTGGAAAGAGCTTAATTTTCCATAACTCTGGATGAAATTCTGGACTTAATCTCAGTAGACTCTTGTCATTGATTTAAGTGGAGTGAGAACTTGACAAGTCATATCGTAAAAGGAATATGTATGTGTATATGCTGAATATGAGTATATAAGATTATATACTGAAAGAACTCTGAGCTTCCTTTTGCAGGGGAAATAAAATGTACAATAAAATTAATTAACCTGAAACTGAAGAGAGCTGCTGTGGCTCGTAGTTGAAAATATGGATATTGTTTGGCTTTGACTCAAAGGCAGCAGTCATGCACAAGCGTTTCTTCAAGTCTCTCAAAATATAAACATGGAAAAAACATTATCTTTGTGACTGCTGAAAAACTAAGTCTACACGTGAGGGAGGAACTTGCTCTGCTAAGGGATCTGTAGTTGTAAAAATGTGCAGGTAGGAATGAATTGCCTATTTCTCCCATAAGAAGTTGTCTTCTTCAAGGTGGAGACTGAGGGAATGAACATCTATCAGAAGAAGGAAGAGGCAATTTTTTTTTTTTTTAAAGATCAGAGCAAATTGCATTTTCATGGCTGCATCCACTGTACATAGTGGGATTTGCAGCACCAAGCATGTTGAGCAGGAAGATCACAAATATATGGAGAAGGAATGTAAAAAAAAAAAAAAAAAAAAAAAAAAAAAAAGCTGTAGTGCTCTCTTACTTTCCCCAGACTTCAGAATTTATCTTTCCTAGAATTAGGGCAATAGATGTGTGAGTAGCTGAACTAAGGCTCAAGCTTTTATTAGCACGGCTACGTCTAACCCAGACCTCTCACTTCCAAGAAAAGTGCTCTAAACACTAGACCTTCACACACACTTTACACCTTCTCTGCAGAAAGTACACTGTTTGTTAGAAAGTAATATATGGAGCCAGTGAGGGGGTCCAAGAGACACAGCATTATTCTAACGATGAGGAAGACATTCCTACAGGAGACAGAGAAGGAAATACAAACTTTTATATTGCATTGCAAGGCATTTTATATATATTTAATTCCTACATTTAGCATGCTCTGCCATTCATGTCTCAATATGTGTCTGCTACTAAAGGAGATAAGGCCCTTGGGCCCTTTCAATGCTTCATCCCTGTAGGTACAGCAGTCACCTGTACACTGCACTTCTTGCTGTTGTTATTACAGCTGTACATTATACTCCAACCCCACATATGACAATAAATGAGAAAAAGGAAAGGAAAATCGCACTTATTTGTAGTGGAGAGAAATGTTTTTGTTAGGGAAGTGCAATGCACCACTTAGTTTATAAAAGGTGGTTGTAAACAGCAATATGTACACATAGTCAAATTCCAGCCCCACCCACGGCCACCATCTCACTTCATCCACATGTTCTGATTGCTCAGTAAGTAATTGTATTTCACTAAATTCAGTTTCAAATCTGACTCCTGGTGTTCTTCCTCAGAGCAAACTCCTCTTTATTTGATAGTAATTCATGTTTTTTAGGACTGTGAGAATCTGTGCTTGTTTATTTATCATTTAGTAATACAATGGAAATAACACAACTTTTGTGAATATAGAAAAAGACACCAACTGGTTGGATGGGGAATTTTCAAAGCTTGTAGCATAATTGTGTAAATTTAGAATTTGTTGTGGGACTATTTAGGAGATCTGTGAGCCCTTTAGCAGTCAAATAGGGTGGCGGTGATTGCCTGTTAAATTTGCCAACAAATTCCATTTTGAACATCAGGCAAGGTTTCCGGAGCAGATATTTCCTAATGAGTGAATCATGACAGAAACACAGCCAGATCCACAAGCAGGTTTAGGGGTGATAGCATGATAAGCTACCACACAAAGCATTTATGTGTCAAGCACCTAACAAAATTCACTAACTGAAAATAAGCGTTTAGATTTAGACTAGACCTTAGGAAGTAATTTTTTCCTGTGAGGGTGGTGAGGCATTGGAACAGGTTGCCCAGGGAAGCTGTGGATACCCCATCCCTGGAGGTGTTCAAGGCCAGGCTGGATGAGGCTTTGAGCAACCTGGGCTAGTGGAGGGTGTCCCTGCCCATGGCAGGGGGGTTGGAACTTGATGATCTTTAAGGTCCCTTCCAACTCTAAACATTCTGTGATTCCATGATTTAAAATCTTGAGATTATTTCTAGTGTGCCTACTAATGAGGGACCAGTTCCAGTGCACACTGAGTGTCTAGGCCAGTTATTGGAGAGATCTATATGGTTTGTATGTGCACATTTCCAGCAAGAGGTTTTAGTCCTGATGGGCCAGAGAGGGGAACTGGAGGAGGTCACTGGTGCTACCTGCATTTGCCCTAGTGCTGTGTTTTCTGCCTGTGCTAGCTGGTGTGGCTGGCTGTGTGAATATGCGTATTGTATACGTGTGTTTGTCTCTGTACCTGTTGGGACTACACCTTCCACCTTGTTACTGGCTGGAGTAATGAGCTGGGTGGAGCCGCAGCCACAGCACCTCTGCCAAGCTGTGGGATGGGGCAGCTCCTAACAGAGAGCAGTTCCTTTCTTGCTGCTTTTCTCCTCTTCTCTTCCTGGCAGTGATGCCAGTGAGATTTCCATGTACAAAATGCATAAGATTGATGCTGCTATTAGCTCAAATTTTCTAGTGTGATTAATTACCTCAGTTACCTAGTATACGGCGTTCTAAAGAAACACGTTTTAGGGAGTACACAGTACCTGCCATATAAAGTTCATAACCCTTCAAGCACTCTTTAGCTGGACAGATGAACATTGTGAAATACAAAATGACTAATTGCCTAAAAAGGTACACCAATATTTATATACTGCGATAGGATGGCATAACAGTTTCTAGGAAAGTGAAAAATGGTTTCTGCCTTGAGGAGTTTATTCTCTAAACTTAGATCTGACAGGGTAAGTAATTTCAAACAAGAGAGCATGAGAGTTACAATAACAGGAAAGCTGCATTTGCTGTTCTCTCCCTTTCCTGTTTATACTTGTTCCTGTCTTTGGAAGCAGTTTGTAATTACTTAATTGGTGTGAACTTAAAGTTGCTCTGTGATGAAGCAGTCACATAGAATAAGACAGGCACAGGTCAAGAGGAAAGTAAAGAGAACAAAATAACTGAGTGGGTACAGAAACAGTCATGAAGAGCAAGGTGGAAAGGAAGGAGAAAAAAAATGAACCAACTTAAGGAAACATAGAAGACCTGCTACAGAGCATCCGTAAGATGAGATGAGCAATGATAAAATAACTGTTATACATCCAAGACCAAGATGCTGAAAATTTTGATATGGTATATATCTGAGGCCTTTGGGACAAAACCCTTTAGGAAAGCGGTAGGATAAGCCAGAGTGGGGTGTCAGCAGACCATTCCAGTTACTATTGCTCCTGGAGTGCAGAGACCTATAAAGGAAGCTAGACCTTGCTGTTTGCCTGGCTCATAGGTGTTGTGCAGTTCTGTGATTACACGGGTGCCTTCTAGGACAGTGATCTGCAAACATTTTTGATTGTACACCCCTATCAGTAAAAAAAAATTGAGCACATACTCCCAATATATTAATATTTATCTATTTATAAATTATATACTTTTACTCCTGTAATATTGCATTATGCACATTATGAAACATACAAAACCCTTAGAAATTAAAAAAAAAAGGATGAGATAAATATGAAATAAACACTCTTTAAAATTTTTTATTTTATTTATTAATGATGCAAAAAGTATTATCTTTACAAACTCCAATGGATTACATACCTCCTGGGGTGCAAGCACCCCAATTTGGAGACCACTGCTCTGGGGTACCCTTAACAGGATGAAAATATATGGCAATAACCTACATTTCTGGGCTAAGGTCAACCTACAGTTCTTTGCTCAAATAGATATTCTCTCTTCTGGAAATATGCTTCAGTACTACCAGTAGAACAGAGAAAGATGGTAGAACAGAGAAATTACTCTATAAGATGAGAATGCTAATTCAGTAGGCTCCATTTCCTGGAAAAACTCCCTCATGAATTGAAATGTGTGTCTACAGCAAAAAAAAATGAGGTATCTGAGATGAGAAAGGCATTCAAAACTAGTGAGTAAAAGGGGAGAAGCTTTTTGCTAAACCTAGGTTGGAGCTAAATATTGACAACATTCAATCTCTACAAATAGACTCCTAACACAAACTAGCCTTTCTTGTTAGTAATTCATGACTCTGCTCTAGCCTTCTGTGATTTATGGTGAAGAAGAATGCACCTACTGTGGAAAGAACAGCATATATTTTGTAATGTAAATTTTTTAAGTCAGAAAATTGCCCAAAAACTTAGCTAGCTCAGAGGCATAGCTAGTTCTTTACCAGTGTTTGAAGAATATGCATAACTGATTTATGATAATAGGGAAATTTATTTGTATAAACATTTATGTGTCCTGGCTATATTCTAAGAAAGTTCGTTTTTAAACAGTCTAGACAGAAATGTGAAAAGCCCTACTGAGAATGATATTAACGTGGCAAAAAAAGTCTGTAAAGTCTCACTATATACATCACTTTCCAAATGAAATCTGACATAGAGTGTCTGTACGGACAGTATCCAAAACTACAGTTAATGAACACAACCACTGTCAAACAAAATTCAAAACCAGGAGTGCACAATTTGCTCTGTTTAGATTAAAAAGTAATTTTGAACTCCATGCACAATTCAGCATGTTGTGAGAAATACTTTCTATACTTTATAAGACAACATCCAAACCGTGACAGATC
>NW_010120204.1:61107-73501 GCF_000699245.1 Pterocles gutturalis | reverse complement strand
GAGTGTAGCCTTCTACATAGTACATAAAAGATTAAGATTTATTTATTTCTGCAAAGTAACCAGTACCTTGGTTGACTCTGTGTTCCTGTAAATAAGTCAATAAAAGCCAAATGAAGCTCACTGGATGAGTGAAAAAGTGCTTCTTCGAGAGTAGATCTGTTAGTATGAGTACAGGTTGATTAGAATGTATTAAAAATAAAATTTAATGTATATTCAGATTATTTTGAAAAGCCAAATTATTTCAGTTAAACTTCCTGTTTAAAACCTAAAATTGCCATGTAACAATGAATGGTTTGGAAAGAGTTATAATGGAAAAACAAAACAGTGAAGACTGCGATTCAAGGTTATGAAAAAGCATTTTCTTTATTTCAGTCACTGACATAGGAATAATATCTGGAATTTAATAGCTGGATTGTTACAAAAAAAGCCTGTTTTTTTTTTTTTTTTTTTAAATCAGGAGTAAAACTTTAGTCCCGTTAAAATAATGCCAGATATAACACCCCACAGATCTCAGTAAGAACAAGATCAATCTTACATACATTTCCAATACTATTCTTATAAACTGTTATGCACTAGTTCACAGCTAGTTCATATAATCTGGAATAGATATGGTTTTGCTACTGTACCTTTTAATATTTTCTCTAGCAAATCACGTGACACTAGGAAAACACATTTAGTTGTAATTTTTATTACATCTTTAAAACTGGACAGTGTATGATTATTTTTATGTGTGAGTGTGTACGTATTGATAGGTCTTTTGGTATTCTCTAACAACCTGTTGTCAAAAGGAAAACATCAATATTTAATCTCGTCATATTCGTGAGTGATGTCTTCTTCTACTGTAACTGCTTCTTAGCAGATTTTGCAAATTAGTACAAGAGGATATGAACATTTCCTGCTTTCCCCTTTCATTAGTGACAAATAATTACTGCAGGAAAAAACTCACAATAATTATGCTAATCAGCAAGATGGATTTTCATACACTAGACTACAAACTTTGCTATCCTTCATGATGCCAGCATGTAATAAAAATTCCTAGGTCACTCTATTAAAAAAAACCATAATATCTCTCCTACGAGTATTTTTCTGGTTGTTCTTATAAGAACAAAACAACAGCTGTGTCGGTACAGAGCAGACCCTGTAGCCATTGCACGTGATTTAGAAAAAGTACAAGAAGGTGGTAATGGTATGACAATATTTCTTTGGTAATCCTCAAAACCCTTAGCAATCAGCAACAGAAGGAGTTCTTGAGACAAGGTCATATCTTCTTGTTTAATATCTCTTGATAGATATTTTTTTTTCCTGTGAATTTTCTTCTTCATTGCAAGACTGCCTTGGAATTCCTTAAATGTCTTAATGATGGACAGAAGAACACATTTATTGAAAAAAATTTTGGAAAAAAAAGTCACAGGAGTAGAGGACTAGGGCAAGTATCTCTCAGCAATCAAACGGAATCTCTGTGTGGAACAAGATTAGTGAAAGGCTTGTGACTGATCTTTGGCCCTAAAGCCAACTGGCAGAGCATGATCCATAGTTTATTATTACAGAGTATTAAACTCTCTTGCCATTCAAAACAGGCTGCATGAAATTACTCACAAAGAATGGATCCTGGCCTATAAAAATCCATTATTCAAATCTAAGTATTGTTTGGGAGAGCCTTTTGGCTCAGGCCAAGTTCATGCTAAGGACCATACTAGAAATTTTAAAACTATACTAACCTTTTAACAGCTGATGAAGCTTCAGTGCCCAAAAGTCTTCCCTGGCAATACTTAATTAACTATGAAAGGTGAAACCTGTGTGTTTCTGCTGGTGTTTTTAATTTTGCAGCATTGTGTTAGACTAGAATTAAATTATCTTTTTAGCATGTCAGTTGCTATTAGTAAAAAAATTGTAATCTTGAGGGAAGAGTCTCAAATTATAGTAAGAACTTATTTTAGGAAAAGCTTTACTGTCTCTATTAGAAGTCACTTTTGCATACTGAAGAGATGATAGATTAGAATTGAACGTTAAGGAAAAAATAATTGCCCATAAGGATACGTAGAATGACATGGGAGAAAACTGTTCATTCAAACATAGTTACTTCTGTTCTCATCAGGATCTGCAGAGATGACAGAGAGTTTTCATTACCAGTGGTGCTGAGGGAGGTTAATCCATTCTTGTGAAAGAGCCAGGCTGATCTCTCTCTCTTGCCCAAAGGACATCATTAACTACAATAATAATCCTGATTGCTTAGGTTAGCTATTCTTCTCCATTTGCTCTTCTCATGTAGAATACAAGAATTTAGATCCTGAGTTCTGCTGAACACAAATGTTCCCAACTCAGCATTAATGAAATATTTAGGAAACATTATGCAATCAAGACACATTCTTTGTTCTGAAAAAAGCAATGAGGCCTTCCAGCTGATGAGCTTAGTGTAAACTTCCTGACTAATTAGGTCATATAGATTAAAACATGAAACCCTACTTTTAAGTCTTCAGACTGTAGCCCATTACAAAATTCCATCTTATAAAGGAAATAATACTAATGAACTAGTTTCAGGAATTTTTTGTTGTTAGAAAACTGTTTTTTTCTAACAGCCAGTTAAAATTACTAAATTGTTATATTCAGGGTTGCCAGGATACTGCAGCTGATAATGATGTTTTTTCATACTACAGCACTGCTAACTTCAAAATCTAGTAGATGCTATATAAATAGAAAGGACAGGCAATCATACTTCCAGTTTCTTAGGAAGTTCAGTGAATTCTGTGTTCACAGACCACTGTGCCTGGGTGGATCCCAACGTTGCTCCTTGCAAGATTAAGCCCATATCTGGCCTATTCTTGAAGTCAATGAAGCTCCAAAACAATATATGGATTTTCTGAGGTGAATCCCCTTGAATGATTGGTACATAACATTTTGTATAACTTTGCATGTATATCTGCAAATAACCTTGCACTGAAAATTACATTTCAGTGTCTTGCTGACTGATTAAATTTCATCAAAATCCTAATACATTTAAATTGATCTAAGAATGAGAAATCAGTGCAAGGCTTCTGTCATATTCTAGTTTTGTTAAGGTATATCAACAAGCAGAAAAGTCATGTATAACATTTTGAATCAATAACTCATTATTTCTTGCCTGTTTCTAGTCCTTATATGGCTTTTCTTTTTTCCTTAAAGTATCCTAATTGATAAAGGTCTAAACCCCTTCAATATTAGGAATAGTTGCTGCTGACGTAAGTGTAAATGCATTCTTTGAACACTAGTATTGATCAGCCTTTACAGACAATTTAATCAATGGCATGCATTTTGTAACGAGTATCTCTTTTTATAAGTAGTGTTGCGCTTTCATTTGCACTCACGTTGCACTTCAAAGAATTGTGAATATTGTTAAGACTAGGCCCTGGCCTAAGGTTAGGCTAACCAAAAAGAGAATGAAAAACTACTGGGCATGGTGAGACTTGCTGGACAAAAGCGAGAAATAGCAGCATAACAAGGCCATTTAGCGGCTGATGCTGGCCAGGGTGACCCAGCCAGGTTCTCCTCTTTGAATCACCGTTGCTAAGCCATGCCCTCAGGAAAGTAGAATAATGACCTACTAAGGAGCTCCTAAAGGATGGAAGATCTTAAGCTGCCAAGAGGTAAACTGTTTCCAGTGTCTTCGCAATATTTAACTTGCACAAAAGTAGCAGAGTGGGAGAACCAGCCCCAGGAAGAGGCTCTAGTTCCAGAAGCAGCCCTGTGACCATGTATATCATAGGTCCTGCTTACTCTTTTGCTTTATTTTGCTATTATCTTCAAACAGCCTGTTACTGGCCAAAATCTTTTCTCTGCTAAAATGCAGGATGTTTCCTGCTGTTCATAAACTTATGTTATAGCAGCAATTATAGCTGAAGAGATAACTCCTAAGGTGTTTGACCTTATCTAGACTTATTTTATTGACTAATACATTAATACTTCATGATGATCCTACTTAGTGATTGCATAAGGAAGATTATACCTGACACTTCAGTTCTGTAGCTCATTCATAAAGTGCTATTTCTGCATGTTTGTTACCCTGCAGAAAAGTTCATCTATTGATTCTGATCTCAAAGTCTTTTACAACAATTTTCTGTAAGAGCTTAGTAATTCGTACTGTGTGGAGACAGGGTTTCTGTGTTCAAGGAAATAATAAAAAATTACTATCATTACATTTTGAGTTATTGATTGTTTTTGCAAAATTATTGTTTCCTCTTTTATATTTACAGGCTCATGGAGAAAGCATTATGCTTGCATCTGAAAGTCATCTACCTACTCTATAGCACATGCTATCTTTATTTTATAAGGGATATGTCCTGCAAAAATACTAAATCCTGCTCTGATCCTGCAGAACACTTACATGCATGAGGCATCACATTAAATCAAAGGAATGTCTCAAATATGGAGAGATAAGGACATGTTTAGGTGGCTGGTCTGTGTCACAAGACTATGAAATTTGTGGAATTATACAGGAATATTATCAGTACTGGAGATGGGTTTAAGCCAAATTGCACAGATACAGAACAAAATTTTATTTTGTCTTTCAAAATATTATTTTATATTTATAAAAAACAAGCCCTTGAGGACGGCATCTATGGCTTTAAATCTTGATGTGCCACAGTGATAAAATCCAACCAGAAAGCTTAAGAACTTAGACAAACTTCTTCAAGATCTGTCGTATGTATGTCAAAGAGCTTGGCCTAAACTTATCTTTAATTACTTTACATAAGAACTGGGTTATGTATCAGAGTGTACTCTCAGAGAGGCTCAGGCAATTAACACTTAATACCAACTGTTTTGAGTCATTTTATCTGTCCTGTACTGCTCAGTGATCTAGATATCTCTGCCTATGCTTAGCATACATTATGCAATACCAGACTGTTTCCTCCACCGGCAGCTTTAGCATCATCCTTTTCACAGCAAAATCACCTCTTTTCCCTCTTTCCAGTAGTTAACTTGAAAATAATTTATTTTATTCTTCACAGATTGTTTACAGAGTTTTCCATCAACAGACATTAACTCAGATAGGAACACCAGCTCCAGTGGATTTACTCATGTGAGCAACAGTGTGAGGACATCAATACCTTTTCCAATATTTGCCTGTAGCTAAAGCAGTGCAGCTGTTGCCACTGCAAGAGAAAAAAAAAAACTGAAAAATTCTCAAGTACCAAATATAAAATTTTGCTGTATCATATTTATTAGCCTTGGATCCCAAGACTCTAGTCTTGATACAGAAAGTTCCATGTGAAAATATGTGTATGACTGAGAATATGCAAGCATAGCTTTAGTTGCTCTGCGAGCTTTTGCAATTCACCTCTTTAGCAGCATTATCTTTTAAAGTCTGGATCAGTATCAGGTTTATACTATCAAAGATGAGAGATGAGTACTACGCAAGATGAATGACCCTGGCGCATGTAAAGTCCCAAATTTGTCCAGTTTATTTTCTAAAATTGTGTATAAAATTGTGTTTAGCATTCTTCAGTTCTTCCTTAAGAGAGAAGATGGAATTAACATGTTTTTGACAAGCAATATCTACCTCTGCTCATTCAAACCCGTGGTGTTTTATGTAGTTTCACATACAGTCCTTTCTACATGGCCTAAATACTGGCATCCACCCCTCATGTGTTTATGTCTGTTTATATGAACATGGGGCTCATATGAAGCCTATTTTTCTCAATCTCTTTGCATGTTGAGGTATGCAAATCTGTAAACTGGGCACTCAAGTGTCACTGCATCCAAAGTCAGTGCAGACTGAAGTTTGTACATCAGCGGAGGGTCAGGTGCAACACCTGAAAAACTCAGCTAAGATTGGAAACTTGTATTGCATGTCTTGAAAAGTGATAACAATGCGTAAGTGGAAGTTATAACGAAAACTGAGAAATAGTTAGAAACATACTAAGCAAAACCCATTTGATGATAGACAAATGGGTATTATGTATTGGTTATGAATAACATAAAACTTTTACTTCTGATAAGAATTGTGGAAAAACTACTTTATTATTAGTGTCTCTCTAATTTCTTCCTTCAGAGAAATGCAATAAAAAGGATGAAGGGGCTATAGAGAATAATTTATTAAAGAACGATAAAAAACATCTACACATAGTTTGGCTAAATAATGATGAAGGGAATGACACTAACACTAGAAAACACTGCTTAGCAAACAACCCTCTAACGGCAGAGAGTGGTACTAGATGTATCATTATTTATTAATTGTGTTGCAATTGTGCCTAGTGGGCCCTGTTATGTTAGTTAGCTACTACACAAACACCCAGTAAGAGACAGTGCCTAAAGAGCTAGCAGTGAAGGAGGAGGAAATACTTTGCACCAAGGTCACACCACATGGGACTGGGCTAGCAGTGGAAGTCAAGAGCCCTATTCAAGACTGCTGAATTCAGCAGTTCCACTGGAAATTTCTCTGAAACATACCTCTGCTTCTGATCCAATGGGTATAAAAAGAGCAGTATTTCAGAAATGTGGTCTGTTTTTCAGTCTGTTGAGATCAGTTCATTTGTAACTGTCAAGAATCCTGTAACGCTCCTATATATGGGTTGTAACACTCCTATACAAAAGGTAAAACTAACCATGTAACTAACCAAACAGGACACAGACAGTACTGGAAGATGAATGTGCTCAGTATCCACGCGAATCCACTCCACAAGCGAGTACCACACTATGGCAATTGAACATTCAGTTTTGTGTTGTTACAGATTTTCATGGCAAAACATTCTAGATGTCAAAATAATGTTTTTATTTGCAGCACCCCAGCCCTCTCCAAAATGAGACTGAAATCTGTTTTCTCTCCTTCTGGTATACTTACATATAATGAAATGTTAGCTTCTTTGAACACCATCTTCTATTTGTTCTGATTCACATAAAGCTAAGCTTGTTGTGCTCACCGCAGATTCTCCTGTTGGAGCCGGCCCCATCTGCACTCCATGTTGGCTCATTGCCATGGTGACTTCCAACACAGCCAACAATTGCCTCTTCCAGCCCCTGTGCTGGTGAGGAGCCATCAGCTGCAGAAGAGAGGTCGAGTCTGGAGCACAGCTGAGATGGACACGAAGCCAACACAAACACTCTGTGGGAAGAAGGGGAGCATCCCCCACCACCCACTGTTGCAGGCACTGCCCACCTCCACAGCACAACGCTTCGGGTGCCCCAGAAAATCAGAACCAAATATGAACCATTGGACAATTAGATATTTGCCTATGGGTTAATAGGAATGGCACAGGAACAAACACATTATCTGAAACAAGACTTTTCATGCATGTTATCTCTTTGCAGACCAATACAACACAGACAGGCTTAGAGTTTAAGCTTTTTATCCTTACAATTAGGCTTTATTGTCCCACAAGACCTATGTCATAACCTCTCCCAAAGAAGTAATGGATGGCTTGCCTGCTGCTAATTTGAAAATATTGTTTTTATAGTACAGAAAATTCAGAAGTAATTTCTGTTCAGAGCGGAAAGAATACTTTAACTTCTCTGCAAGACAGATGTTTAGAGACCCTTAGAGTAAACACCAGTACCATCTGGATGACATGTCACCCTACCCAGATGGAAAATTGCTACTTAATACTGGCTATGGGAAGAGTTCTGTAAAAATACCATAAAATTTCAAATTAAACAAAGTTAAAAAGTCCATTTAAACTACCAGTAACTACTTAATCATTTCTAGGAGTCTGAAGAAAAAAAATCTGTATGAAAATTAGCAGAGCTTGCTATAATAACAGAACATGAATATATTCAGAAGTTATCAAATTCACAAGGAATATTTTATTTCAACTAAGAGATTTTTAAATATCTTAAGTGAAAATACTGCTGAAGAAAGCTGCAGCCTGTATTTTTTCTTGTGGCAGGTGCCCTGATTTCTGTCTCTTATTTTTTCTAATAAGAATGAGAACAATATTGCGTAAGAATTATATGTAGATAAGAAAATCTATTATTATTTGGACAATAAGATTTTGAGATTAGCTCAGATCTAGATTTAAGACTATACCAAGACTGCTGTGTGTGTTACTTAACAGCAGCTTTAGAAGAGAGAACATGTAGGTTCCTCTATCCACTGTTTTTTTCTGTGCTCAATTAAATCTACCCTATCATACAGCAAAGTTTGAAATAAAAAGAAACCATTTAAAAGAGTTTAGAAACTGTGTTTGAAGGCCCATAGAGGAAGAATAAATATTTTGCTACTGACTCTGTTGACACAGCCGACACCTACAGTGGATGCTGAAGTATTTTTCTAGCAGTTCCCAAAAGTAACATCCAGAAAACAGTTTCTAGGAACGACAGTCCAGGCTTACTCTGATTCAATTTTTCGGAATACAAGAGGACTCTCTCATGGTGGCAGTGAATGAAGTGAAGCTCTTGTAACGCTGAGAACTGAAGTCCCCAGGTTCTCTTTGGCTTCGAGGCACATTTCTGTTTACAGCCACTTCTCATTTCCAGGGACTGAGCTTTGTGTAAACACAACACTGGCCGTGCAGAGAGGCTCCAGTGTGCAGCTGAGGGCAGTGACTCCTTCCCTCCCTTTCCCTGTGCCCTGCAGTCCAGCGGTCACCACAGTCTGCTGCTGCTCCCCCCTGAACCTCTACAGAGAGCCTCTTTAGACCCCCATCGCCAGTGTCTGTGCAGCCAAACAGCTGCTTCCCCTGCTGTCTGCTGCTCCAGCTGCTGCCCTCCGCCAGAGCAGTGAGATTGTCCTCCAAATACATCCAGGGCAGCCTCGTGTAAAAATAGGGACGTTTTCCTTTCCAATACAGAAGAGTACCCCTAAATAATTCCTCTTTATTGTATAAACAATACAGTACTGAAAAATACACCACTAGACACTGACCTATACCTTGGCGAGTCTTTCCCTTCTGGAGAGGGCAATATCCACCGACACCCCAGACTGTCCAGTTGGCTAGTTTTGAGCTACTAACAGAAATCTTGCTCTCACCAGCAAGATGACTATAATTTCTTCAGCAAGCCCACTGAAATGCTACATGTAGAAAGAGAATTCATACTGGCTTTTCTTTTAGAAAAACATGGAGTGATATATTAAATTAAAACCAGCCAATTCAAAGGTTTTTTTTTCTGCTAAACAATTGTTACTTCATAAAAGAAGGAGCTATTAGAATCAGAATACATTAGAAAATTTAAGTGGGTTCTATGCTGAAAGCTGACTAGTAGGGCATAATGAATACTAATTGTCCCTGTTAAATTCAGCTGCAGATTTGCTGAGTTTAAAAGCATAATAACTGTAATAATAACAGATATGCAATATTTCCTAACTGCCCACAAGGCAAACTCAGATCATGACTGGAAAACCACTCTTTATTTTGCTTATTCATATACAGATTATGCATGGTAAATCTACTTTTGCTACATTTGTATACTCATATTGCTATTAAGTAGGTACTCCAGTATGTATGTGGTTGCCTCTTGCTCTGTGCAATGTTTGGTAAAAGAGCTAGTAAATAGTTTGCTACACTGTTTTTTCTAAGAGTTGCAACAGCATTTCAATACTTACCTATGGGTACTTCTATTGTTCATACCGTTGACTGAATTACAATTTTGTCCACTGTTTCTGTAATACATGTGAAACCGGTCAACACATTACTTTTGTTGGAATTCCTGCCTTTAAGTCAGACTCAGTGGCTGAAACAACAGCTAAAATTCTGGCTCTCTTAGTTCTCATTTCAGAATACCATGGCACTGATTGTGTTTGTCAAAAATGTCCTGAATTCAATATGGAAGTATCCACATCAAAGGGTAACTGAGCCACATGCAGGCTCAAACACGGCAGTGTCTTATGGAGCTTACACCATGGTGTCAGTCCCCCAATTGCAACGCATCCTTCTCCCCTCTTTGACACAGCCCAAAAGAGGTGACCCACCTGAGGGCAGCGCTAATATATCCCTTTTACTGCACAAGCAGGCTTGTGATATGCTTAAAATGCTTCAAACTGAACACTGATGTAGGCATGTTAAATTGATTGACTGATCTGTGCTCCTTCTTGTGTGGTTAGCTGGCTAAACAACAGGGCACATAAACTCCACCTATCCCCTAAGAGAATTCCTGCCCTGAAGGGTAAAACCCCTTAAACAGTGCTTGTTTCCCTGTAGAAAGACACTTCTTTCTGTCAGGGGTATTTTAGTTTTTCCAGCTCCAGTGGGGATGATGACATAAGTCACATAATCAACATGGCCTGAATTTGCCAGCATTTAGCTAGAGCAAACTCAGCGTTAGGCTTCAGATTTGGACTGATATTTAGACCATATACAGGATTTTGAACTATATTATTAAGGTACTCTGGACCTCCCAATTGACCTATATTACTAAAGTACTGTGGAACTCCCATTTGGCCACTTGTTTTTATCAAATGTAGTATTCACCTCACTTTTCTTTCTGTTCCCAGATGACTACTCAGCATTATGATCATTTACTGTGCTACGGTTATCAGTTAATTCCTGGAAATTCAAATAGACAGTCAAGAAAACCCTAAAAACTTCCCTGTTCAGCTTAAAGCCCAACAAGAGACAGAATTTAAAAAAGTTTAGAAACAAGAGCTTTTAAAACCAGGTACAAGGTACCACAGTAGAGTTGCCTTGCTAAGGGGAAGATTTATTTGTTAAGAACTTCTGTATAAATTGGAGGTGATTACATCATGCCAGACATAAGCTTTCCCACTAAAGTAACAGAAATCTCCATAAACAGAAGACATTTATAGAATAACTGGTGATCTGTCTTGTTAAATGTTTGCCTAAGCTTTAGAATTTAAGATTTAGATACAGAAATCTGTTCACAGAAGACAGTTTATACTGTAATTTCTGCATTGATATGATTCTCTGTGGGTTAACCTTTACTACTATGTGAATCTATACCCTATTTTCCTAGAAAACTGCAATGAGAAGTCTCTTAAAAAAATATGTGGCATGGATGGACAGGTTTTGTTTGAACAAGCAGATGAATGCTTGGGTATGGGGATCTTTCTGTCATGTTTTCCAGTAAATATCTCCAGGCATTTGGTGATTCAGAATAATCCAGACTACAGCTTGGTGTCCAAGTTACCGATCTTTGAGGCAGAAACCCAAAACTTGCTTGCACAAAGATGTATAGAGGAAAAAGTTTTGTCTTTCAAGACAAGATCTTCTGGAAACACAAACCTTTGAGGACATGATGTTTGGCTCAGACGGCTGAGCCCTCAGAGGTGAGCTGACGAGTAGTGCCTTGTGCTCTTACAGTAATCGCAGCATCACTGTCAGTCTTTCCTTCAGAGCAGAGAAAAGGTGATAAATCCATTTCTCGCAATTGTCTCTATCTTCTGTTGCGCTTCATACAAAAGACTTTCCTAAATTATTTTGCACTTATCACTCCCACTATAAGCTTTCTGTAGCCTTCCAGTCTTACCTCTCAGACATGTAAACGGTGTTTTAGTGTCATTTCAAAGCTGTAACTCTCCTTTCTTAGATACGGTTTATAATTTGAGTTTGAATTTAATATAAAAAAAGTCTACTTTCAAAATGCTCTTGGCCATGAATTCTTATTTTCCAGGGAACAAGTAATAACTACAAGAGAAGTGGAGAACTGATTGTATTTGTTTTTAAATCTTTCTTTTAAATCTTTTAAATCTTCCTGACTGGTTTCATAAAGGCAAACAGTGAGGAAAGCACTACGGAGTGGGGTCCAGTGGGGCAGAGAGGTAGAATCAGGGATGCTCAGACTTGAGGGAAGAGGTTAATTTTCAAGAAAAGATGAAATCCATTCTTCATATAGCATTTATATCTCATGAGCCAGGCTTTGTCCTGGATTCAAATTAAACCTAAAGCTCCATACACTATTTATTCTAACTTCTGAATTTCACTTCTGAATTTCACTTTGTGTCAAAATTAGAAAGCAGTTTGCCAAACTTTGTTAAAGGGTCATAAATATTTTCATTACCTGAATGTGCTTTTGAATCCATACTGAAATACAAAATCTTTCACATGTTTCTTGCAGGGCTTTTAAAATGTACTTAAATTTTCTGTGTTGTGAGCATTTAATCATACTTCAGCTTCAGTTGTTCCACCTATTAAAAGTGGATAATGCTTACCAATCTGGCAGGGAGGCTACCAGGACCGGTTGCTTTCTTTAAATGACTTTGAAATGCCAATCACAAAGCACACAGAAAGTGTACGGAGTATGTTTTGAAAGAACACGAAAGGGCTTAGCATCTGGATATTTCTTTTGGAGATGCTACATATGTAAACAATATATTTAACTTCCTTAAATCACATAAGAGAGATACTTGGGATGGAAACCAAACAAACCGATTCCAGGTTGTTAATACTTTTCAAATTTAGCTTATATTTCTTTCCAGTGAACATACAATTCAAGAGTTGGTTGATTAGAATGTATAAAATATTACAAACAA